>NW_028143300.1:0-143000 GCF_977018435.1 Lepisma saccharinum | reverse complement strand
AGGCCAAGATATAATGCTCCTAAATTTTCTTCAGTGATATCTAGGTGATTGCCCTCACAATTATTTACATTGTGAAACGTTGTAGAGGTGAGAGCTTCCCCTACAACGAGCTTATGTTTAAACATGTCTTGCTTGTTGATGGTAAGTCCCATGAGACAGTTCCAGGGTTCAATGGACGAGTTTCAGGAACCTTTTTATTCTGGATTCCGTATTCCCTCATCTTGGTGGGATTTTCATATTTCTGATAGGGTGAGTTCCGGTTTTGATTCCAGAATTGTTTCCTTTTTCCGTCGCTGTTAAACTTTGGATTCCACTTCTTGTTCTCTGTAACTGGCTCTAATTGATCCGCTCTTCTATGCTGTTTCTCAGTTGAGTTAGCGATCCCTGTTTCTGATTCGGTGTTGTTGCTGATTCCTCCTATCTTCTGCTTTTGTATAGTCACTTCTCCATCGATCTAGCTGCTCAGGCTCAGGAAATTAGTCAACTGATCTATGTTCACGTGGTCTCTGGTCAGTACTAACTGTCGAACTTTGGATGGTAGTTGACCCATTATTAAGTTCAGCACCTCCAATTGATTCACTCGCTTGGTTAAATTAGAATAAGAGGCGTACACGTCCCAATAATATTCTTCTAGGGAAAGTTCTCCGGCTTTGTTGAAGCGTTAATTCCTTAGCGTATTTAATTCCCTTTATTCCGCTTCGTTCGAAGCGTATTGCCTTTTGAAAGAGCTACAGAAATGCTCGTAAGTCTTCCACTTTTCCTGGTTTGCGAGTAACCATGCTTTTGCTTTCCCAATCATTGAAGATGGGAGTATCTTAAGTCTGTAACGTGTGGGCATCTCCATGAGGTCCATATAAGCATTAACTTCTTCTAAGCATCTCTCTGCGAATACGAAGTTAGTCTCTCCATTGAATTTGGTAAAGGAATTAACATCCAGCACTTTCCAGAATATTTATAGGATTCTGAAACAAACTTCTGCTCGAAATCAGTATATTTTTTTTAGCCTTCCTTCCTTTGTTGGTTTGGTTAGAGTCGGAATTGGAATCTGAATCGTACGGTGTTTTTGAACCTGATGTCTGAGAAAACATTTTCTTAGGTTGGGTTTGATCTCCAATATTCTTTTCTTCCTCCTGTAACTTCTTGTCTTTAGGAAGGCAACTGGTTTGTTGAATAAAGGTCTTGTTTACTTCACGAATCGCATCCTCGATCTTTTCCAGCTTCTTATCCTTTGTCTCTCTTAATTCTTTGAATCTCCTTTCTCAATCTTCTCGGACGTTTTTGACTAAGTCATTTAATTCTTGATTATTGGTTCCTATCATCGAAGTAAAAGCTCTTAATCTTCTTCTCTCTCTTGTTGCCTTACATTCCACCCCCTTTCTCTCTGTATATCTTCATTCATTAGTTGCGTGCTTTCTTCTCTTAGGTTTTCTGAAGTTCTGAGAGTGACGTGTTTCTTCTTACTACCTATCATTTTCTTCTTTCAAGATCTCTTTAAACTCCAGAAGCAAACCCTTGGTTTCTTCCTTTTCTAATTGCCTCTGCTTTTTGCTTTCTACCTTCTCTAAATGCCTTTGCTTTTCGTTTTCTTGTTGCAGATTTTTAAACTGTGTCAACATCTGACTAATTTCATTTTTCTCTTTCTGTCTCTGTTTTTCATGTTCTTCTCTCTCTTTCTGTCTTTGCTTCTCATTTTCTATGTGGAGACTTTTAAACTCTGTAAATTTCTGACTAATTTCATCTCTCTCCCTTTTACTTTGTTTCTAGGATTCTTCTTTCTCCTTCTGTCTCTGCCTTTCATATTCTTCTTCTTCTTCCAGTTTCTGTTCCTCGTATCCTTCTTTCTCCTTCTCTGCCTGTCATATTCTTTTTTCTCCAGTTTCTATTTCTCGTATTCTTCTTTCTCCTTTAACTTTTCCTCCGACAGAATACACCGGAATTCATCCTTCACCTTCTGCCTCTGGTTTTCGTATTCTTCTTTTTCCTTTCGCTTCTGCTTTTCCCAAAGTCTGCATATTCAAATTTACCATTAAGATCCAGCATCATCTCCTTCAGGTTTCCCTCTGTTATGACGTCAGCACTTGGTTCTCCAACACACTGATTACACCTCATAATCTAAAGATCATGGATCCATGGGATTGGTCACTTTCTGTACACAGGTCTAATGGACGTATTTGTGGCAGTCTGTACACAGCACCAGATCTTCATCTTTCTTCTCCTCTCGGGCACAGTAGGTCAGCTTCTCTCTGGTTTTACGGGTCAATTGTTTCTGTGGTCCCGACATCATGTCTTCTCCTGCGTTCTTCTGGTACAGGAATCCACAGATCGTCTGCTTCTTTTGGAACTCGAAGAATCCACAGGTGGGTAGCTTCGGGTCCTGTCACCAGAAATCACTGACACTTACCTACACTTTGTCCTCTAGGCCCTTGGAATGTTTACTACTAATTTACCATGATCGGACTTCTCAGTTAGATATTAACGTAAACAGATGACAGGCCCTGACTGGTCATTGGTGTCGGATTCATACCTTTCTTAAGTTAGAAATTAAAGGTTATGGAACTTTCTTCCAATAAAGTTTGTTTTAGTATCCTTTTAAGCACAATATGCAATAACTATTATCCTCTGGCAATCTTCGATTCAAGTTGACTGATACATATCTGAGTACAAATCTCTAACGAGCAACCCTTCCAAGATTATTCACGGTTGCATAGTATCGCAAAAAACAGAGCGTGAGCAGCACCCGACAAGGGGCACAGGCAGTTCTCTTACGAGGTATACTTGTGATCGGGTAAGAAAGCCGAAATATACAAAAATCTGGTCCTCTTTTATACTGAACGGTTGTTTTCAAAATACCAAGGAAACGTAATCGATATATTCATGTATCCATGGATTTCCATAATTACATCATGCAATTTAGAATTTTACAATATTTACATAAATTTATTAAAGTTGTAAATTACATACCTTCATAAAATATATTTTTTAATGCCTAAAACGATTACATAATAAGTAATTTTGTTATCTTAAGAATTGCAGATTTATTCCTGAACATTTGAATCAAGTACAAGTCACAGATAACTAACTAACTAACTAACTAACTAACTCCCTAGCCTTCTTAAACCCGAAGGTTCATGGCTGCAGCAACACAGGCCTTCCATCTTTCCCGATCTCGAGCAAGTTCTATATACTCTTTTCCATCCCTACCGATTTCCCTTAAGTCCATCTCAATGTTGTCCCTCCATCTTCGTCTTGGCCTTCCTAAAGGTCTCTTACCATCAGGTTTCCCAACAAGAATCCTGTAAACTCCTCTTTCCTCTCCCATTCGTGCCACATGGCCTGCCCACCTAAGTCTTCTTGATTTAATTATTCTAATAATATCTGGACATGAATACAAATTATATAGTTCTAAATTATGTAATCTTCTCCACTCACCTGTCTCCTCATCCCTTTTAAGTAGTGTAATTGGGTAGTTTCAACGCCATACTTGGTACGAGTGCATTTGTAGCCTCTTTTTTTATCAATTGAATATCAGTTTTTGATATATTTTGACAATTTTTTGTCGATGTTTTAGCGTTTAGCGATATTTTAGTAAAATTTCTCTTTTTTTCCCACTCATACTTGGTACGAATGCCACGATCTTACGTGATATAACTTAACCTATTCATTTTTTTTTCGTGCTAAACTACACGAAAGCCTCTACGTGCTTTGACCTACTTTAGAGTAGGACCATAAAGACAGTTCTGCAACCG
Source organism: Lepisma saccharinum (assembly GCF_977018435.1). Classification (NCBI taxonomy): domain Eukaryota; kingdom Metazoa; phylum Arthropoda; class Insecta; order Zygentoma; family Lepismatidae; genus Lepisma; species Lepisma saccharinum. Next base: position 139,254 of record NW_028143300.1, on the reverse strand, counting down.
AAAGTGAGGCTCGAAGTGAGGCTCGGTGAGGCTCGACTTAATGGTTTGCTCTTGTAAGACATAAGCCTCATTTTCTCGCAGTGTTGCCAACACCTTACTCGAAATAAAATCACCAAGGTTTTTTTTCTTGGTCTCACCTATGTTATTGAACTGCGTCGTCACGTCCAAACCCGCATGAATTCCGGACACTATTGGTTTTATTCATATTTTTTCTTACGTATAGGTGTACATGATGAATCCCCAAACAGAATTTTCATAAGTCTTACAGTTTCCAAGATAATCCTACTTCCGGTCGTCATTTTGGATTTCCAAGCATAGGTTCTATTCATACTTTTTCTCACGTATAGATGTACATGATGAATCTGCAAACAGATTTTTTCTAAGTCTTACAGTTTCCAAGATAACACCACTTCCGGTCGCCATTTTGGATTTCCGAGCATATGTTCTATTCATATTTTACTTACATATAGGTGTACATGACGAATCCGCAAACAGATTTTTCCTAAGTCTTACCGTTTCCAAGATAATCCCACTTCCGGTCGCCATTTTGGATTTCCGAGTATATGTTCTATTCATATTTTACTTACATATAGGTGTACATGACGAATCCGCAAACAGATTTTTCCTAAGTCTTACCGTTTCCAAGATAATCCCACTTCCGGTCGCCATTTTGGATTTCCGAGCATAGGTTCTATTCATATTTTACTTACATATAGGTGTACATGACGAATCCGCAAACAGATTTTTCCTAAGTCTTACCGTTTCCAAGATAATCCTACTTCCGGTCGCCATTTTGGATTTCCGAGCATAGGTTCTATTCATATTTTACTTACATATAGGCGTACGTGATGAATCCGCAAACAGATTTCTCCTAAGCCTTACCGTTTCCAAGATAAACCCACTTCCGGTCGCCATTTTGGATTTCCGAACATAAGTTTTATTCATACTTTTTCTCACGTATAGGTGTACATGACGAATCCGCAAACAGATTTTTTCTAAGTCTTACCGTTTCCAAGATAACCCCACTTCCGGTCGCTATTTTCGATTTCCGAACATAGGTTAGTAGATAGTATTTGTATGTTCTATGACAACTCTGATTTCTTGACCAAACGACCACCAAAACCTGAAAAACTCACTTTCTCTCCACGTTCCGCGCCTCATTTATTGCGCTAACGATGTTTCACAGCGTAGAAAAGCAGTGAAGAGTGAAATTCACTCTCTCATCCTCTCATCCTTTGAAGGATGAGTGCACCTTATCGTAATTTTCCAAGTCCGGCACCAATGTTTATATATCGTGACCTTTGTAAACCTCTCTCGGGGGAACGATGTGCCACACACGCGCGCGCGTGCCTCTCATTATTTCCGTATTGTGACGCAAGCAAACAAACAAATAATAATTGTTTTTTTTAGGATTTCTGGCCCCTAACCCTACCAGGGTGCGTGGTGCCCCAACCAAAAAGTAAAGGTTCTAACGGTTGCGGTTAGATAACCACATACCTCTGTAGAGTTTCACGTGTTTTTTTCTCAAAGGTCCTATGGGACACCTCTGTTTGTCAAAAATTCGAGATATTTGCAATTTAACGCTGGACTTAGAAAATTTTCGATTGATGAAAAAAAAAGGTTCCATGACGACCTATGTTTATTTTGGTATGGGTGGACAGAGGACACCGAGACTCGACCGACGCACTAAACCCGACCTCTCTACGACTATTCGTTCAAAAGTTACGAGTGATCAAAGTTTTTGGGAGGGTGTGGGCTAACTTCTTAACCCTTGACCCCAGGACCTCCAAAACTTGGTATACGTATTCTATACCTCCAAAAACGACAGGGGGCATCTAAAGATGCCGTATGGGGGTGTTTTTCGATATATTTTTTCGATAACTCTTACCATTTTCGAGATATTTGCAATTTAAGATTTTTTTTAACGCTGGACTTAGAAAATTTTCGGTACATTTTTTTTTTGTTCCATGACGACCTATGTTTATTTTGGTATGGGAGGACAGAGGACACCGAGACTCGACCGACACACTAAACCCAACCTCTCTACGCGTACTCTACGTCACCAAAAAAGGTTAAAGGTTCCAAATAACAATAGTTAGAGTTTCGCCAATCTAGTAAAGTGGATTGGTTGAAATCTCCAAGGCGTATTTTGCATTTTTTTTTCAAATATGAACACGTTAAAACTGAACTGTCTTGGATTTTTGAGTTTTGTATTCGCCCTGAGAAAATTCTATATAAAATAACATACCTGAAAATTATATTCGCAGTAGATTAATTTTTTTGAGTTTTGTAATCACCTCAAGAAATTCTATATAAAATAACATACCTGAAAATTGTATTCACAGTAGATTGAATTCTTGAGTTTTTGTATTCGCACACAAGAAATTCTATATAAATAACATACCAGAAATTCTATTTACAGTAGATTGAATTTTTGAGTTTTGTAATCACTCCAAGAAATTCTATATAAAATAACATACCTGAAAATTGTATCGCCATATACTATACTTTTTTGGTTTGTGTGATCTGAGAAAGCATAATGGAATCCACCAGTTTGATCGAATGTGTTACTTGCGAAAAATTAATATCTAAAACTAATATTAGCAAACACAGGGCAAGATGTAGCGAAACAGGTTCGAGAATTAATTGTTCGTTACCTTCTAAGCCCTGTGCTCGATGCGGAAAAATGATCAGCATTGCAAATTTAAGTAAACACCTCAAAATTTGCAAACCATCGACCGGACAAGCATCGAAAAGGAAAATCGATAATTCAGAAACGGAAGCTTCCACTTCCAAGCAAATTAAATTATGTAATGAACGCAAACCAATGAGATCTGCATTCAATTACCAACTCCAGGATTTTTCAATTAAGTCAGAACCAGGCCGTGACATTCTTAGTTTCTTGGACGAAACAAAAACATCTGTACTAAATGTTTTGAAAGATAAACTTGAAAACAACTCTATAAAAGTATACGTTGTTCTGTTTTCTGAATACGAGAAAGTTGATGGCACAACAAGTATTTTTTATCATAGTACAAAAAACCAGACACTTTATTTTGCTGACGTCGAAAATTTGGACAACTTCTATTATAAAGTTACCAATGAGCTGGTTAAGAAACATGACGATTTCGAGGCTAAAGGGTCGGGATGGTCTCTATGTGGAAGTCCTTACACGTTAACTGTTTACGTGAACCAATTCTCGCCTCTTCGTGCATCCAGCTACGTTCCTCTTCCACCGAACATTCAACACAAGAGGGCTGTGTTAAATATACAGAACAGCGATAACAAGTGTTTTCTCTGGTGTGTGTTGGCAGAACTTCACCCGATTCATTGGTCAAATCATCCAGAACGGGTTATCTAATTACAAACAATACGAGAGCGACTTTCAAAGTGTAATGTCTGATATTGAATACCCGGTGACATTGTCGGATATAACAAAGTTCGAAAATCGTGCAGGAAAACGCATCGCTATTAATGTATATTCCTTCACGTCAGATAAATATCTCGTGCAACCCGTCAGGATAAGCGATATCGACGATGACGATGCTTGTGTAATAAATCTCCTTCTCATTTCCAACGAGGATGTCTATCATTACACGCTAATTCGTTCTCTATCACGTTTGGTCAGAAGTCAAACTACCAAGTATGCAAAAAACATCGAAGTTTGCCCGAGATGCCTAACCACGTTCGACGATCGTGACCGACGTGATCATCAAAATCTTCATAGTCGTCAAATTGCTATCGATAAACTTGCCGAACATAAAATTTATTGCGGTGACAACAGACCGGCTAGAATGTTGATGCCCGAAACGAACGAAGTCGAAGAATTCAAAATGCACAAGGCATTGTTGGAACATCCCGCAATCATCGTCGCAGATTTCGAGTCTTTCCTGAAACCACTCTCCTACTGAGAACCTGATCCTGAAATTTCCTCCACAACGCCGTACCAGCTTCATCAACCTAATAGTTTCGGCTATGTTGTTGTGCGACGTGATAAAATAAATGAAGCATATATATACCGCGGGCCAAATGTAATCGAACACTTCCTGGAAAAAATGGTGGAGGAGGTTGAGGTAATTGGTAGCGTACTGCTTACATCAAAACCGATGGCACCTTTAACTGAAAATGAACTTTAAAATTACAATTCCACTGAGGTGTGTCCGGTATGTGATCAAAGTTTCACTGATGAGAACAAAAAATATTCCACCACGATCATTTCAGCGGAAACTACATAGGTGGAATTTGCAACACGTGCAATCTTAAAATCCAGAAACCTAAATTCATCCCCATATTCTTTCACAACGGAAGCGGATATGATTTTCACCACCTTGTGAGACATCTTGGCTACGATCCGAAACGTATAGGTGTCTTGGCCGAAAATGAAGAACGCTACATTAGTCTCAGCAAGCAAGTGTCGATTCCGGGAACGAAAAATACAATCGAGATGCGCTTCCTGGATTCGTATAGATTTCTCTCTGCAAGTCTGGATGCTTTAGCGAACAAACTCACCGACGAACAATTCAAAATAACTAGAGCTAGTTTTCCCAACGTAGACATAGAACTCGTTAGACGTAAAGGGATTTATCCTCACGAATACGTTAGTGATAATTATAAATTTAACGACGACGCTCTTCCACTTCCAAGAGAATTTTACAGCAGACTCAGAGAGAAAGGAATCACGGACGAAGAATACCAACACGCGCAACTCATGTGGGAGAAATTAGAATGTAGGACACTCGGATACTACCACGACGCATACTTAAAATTAGACGTGACGATACTCGCGGATGTTTTTCAAGCGTTCAGGAAAACGCAACGAATATTTATAAATTAGATCCAGCGTATTTCTACAGTCTACCGGGATTAGCGTGGTCGGCAATGTTATTCCAGACAAAGGTCAAGCTGGAACTGATATCGGACGTTGACATGTTGCTATTTATCGAAAGAGGGATACGAGGTGGAATGGTGCAATGCGTACAGAGACATGCAAAAGCTAATAACGTACACATGAAAGAAGATTACGATTCAAATCGAGCATCGAATTACATCTTCTACGCCGACGTTAATAATCTCTACGGACATGCCATGGTTCAGAAACTTCCTTACGGGGGATTCGAATGGTTAGATCCCACTTCGATAGACATTATTCATTTCGACGATAGCGAGTGTGGTTTCTTCGCAGAGGTAGATCTCCAATTCTCCGACCACCTGCACGACACGTTTTCGGATTTGCCTCCGACTCCCGAAATCAAATGTCCACCCGACTCGGTTCAAGACAAGCTTTTGTTAACATTGGACCCTAAACAGAGATACGTCGTCCACTACAAGAATCTCCGGTTTTTGATTGGGAAGGGTGTTCAGATAGTAAATGTTAGAAGAATACTAAAGTTTAAACATTCCACGTGGTTAAGACCTTACATAGAAACTAACACACAACATAGAACAGCTGCCACTTCCGATTTAGACAAGGACTTCTTTAAATTAATGAACAATGCGGTGTACGGAAAGACCATGGAGAATGTTAGAAAGCACGTAGACGTGAAATTAATTTCCGATAAGAATAAATGTCGGAAGTGGATAGCCGATCCTAGATTCAAGTCGAGAAAAATTTACAACGAGAATTTGGCACTTTTCAATCTAGATATAAAATTGATGAAATTCAGAAAACCAATTTACGTTGGCGCAACGGTTCTCGACTTGTCGAAACTTTACATGTTCGAATTTCATTATGACGTGATGAAACCCTTCTACAATGATAAAATATCACTTTTGTACACGGACACCGACAGCTTTATTTACAGCATACAAACACCTAACCTATACGAAGACATAAAAAATCCTTCCATGCTTGAGTATTTCGATACTTCTGCGTATCCTCAACCCAACAGATTTGGAATTCCATCTCGTAACAAAAAAGTCCTAGGTAAACTGAAAGATGAATGTAACGGTGATATTATTGTCGAGTTCGCGGGTTTGCGTTCGAAGATGTATGCCATGAGAACAGAGAGTAGCGTCACGAAGAAAGCAAAAGGTGTGGGCAAGAATACGGTGGAGAACAAACTCACCTTCCACGATTACATCGATTGCCTTTACTCACAATCGACGATACTAAGTATAGAACAAAGAATCCAAAGTGTAGACCATGTGATTACAACAAACGAAGTTAGGAAAGTAGCATTAGATCCGCATGACGATAAAAGATGTATTTTGTCTTGTGGAATCCACACGTTGCCTTGGGGACACTATCGTTTAGAAATTAGTAAAAATTGTAGGCAATGCAAATGAAAAAAAAAAACTTAAATAACTATAACTAAAATAAAAAAAACTTTAACTGTCTCAAATTATCACATACAGAATAAATAACTAGCAAGGACAATGAATCTCTTTGGTTTCCGAAAGCAAACAATGGAGACTGTACACCGAAAGGCAGATCATGAATTTCTACCTTCCATGTTATCTAAACTCAACGGCCTGTTGATCAAGCAATTTTCGGAACGCTGCTCTTCTTGCTGGAACAGTGACGATTTCGGATTCGCGACGATCGACATGACGAGGAAACCCAACGACGGAAAATACAGAAACAAAATCAACGACTTTCTAAACGTTGCAATCTCGAAAATGGTAAGAGTTATCGAAAAAATATATCGAAAAACACCCCCATACGGCATCTTTAGATGGCCCCTGTCGTTTTTGGAGGTATAGAATACGTATACCAAGTTTTGGTGGTCCTGGGGTCAAGGGTTAAGAAGTTAGCCCACCCCCTCCCAAAAACTTTGATCACTCGTAACTTTTGAACGAATAGTCGTAGAGAGGTCGGGTTTAGTGCGTCGGTCGAGTCTCGGTGTCCTCTGTCCACCCATACCAAAATAAACATAGGTCGTCATGGAACCTTTTTTTTCCCATCAATCGAAAATTTTCTAAGTCCAGCGTTAAATTGCCAATATCTCGAATTTTTGACAGAGGTGTCCTATAGGACCTTTGAGAAAAAAACACGTGAAACTCTACAGAGGTATGTGGTTATCTAACCGCAACCGTTAGAACCTTTACTTTTTGGTTGGGGCACCACGCACCCTGGTAGGGTTAGGGGCCAGAAATCCTAAAAAAACAATTATTATTTGTTTGTTTGCTTGCGTCACAATACGGAAATAATGAGAGGCACGCGCGCGCGTGTGTGGCACATCGTTCCCCCGAGAGAGGTTTACAAAGGTCACGATATATAAACATTGGTGCCGGACTTGGAAAATTACGATAAGGTGCACTCATCCTTCAAAGGATGAGAGGATGAGAGAGTGAATTTCTCTCATCACTGCTTTTCAACGCTGTGAAACATCGTTAGCGCAATAAATGAGGCGCGGAACGTGGAGAGAAAGTGAGTTTTTCAGGTTTTGGTGGTCGTTTGGTCAAGAAATCAGAGTTGTCATAGAACATACAAATACTATCTACTAACCTATGTTCGGAAATCGAAAATAGCGACCGGAAGTGGGGTTATCTTGGAAACGGTAAGACTTAGAAAAAATCTGTTTGCGGATTCGTCATGTACACCTATACGTGAGAAAAAGTATGAATAGAACTTATGTTCGGAAATCCAAAATGGCGACCGGAAGTGGGTTTATCTTGGAAACGGTAAGACTTAGGAGAAATCTGTTTGCGGATTCATCACGTACGCCTATATGTAAGTAAAATATGAATAGAACCTATGCTCGGAAATCCAAAATGGCGACCGGAAGTGGGATTATCTTGGAAACGGTAAGACTTAGGAAAAATCTGTTTGCGGATTCGTCATGTACACCTATATGTAAGTAAAATATGAATAGAACCTATGCTCGGAAATCCAAAATGGCGACCGGAAGTGGGATTATCTTGGAAACGGTAAGACTTAGGAAAAATCTGTTTGCGGATTCGTCATGTACACCTATATGTAAGTAAAATATGAATAGAACATATACTCGGAAATCCAAAATGGCGACCGGAAGTGGGATTATCTTGGAAACGGTAAGACTTAGGAAAAATCTGTTTGCGGATTCGTCATGTACACCTATATGTAAGTAAAATATGAATAGAACATATGCTCGGAAATCCAAAATGGCGACCGGAAGTGGTGTTATCTTGGAAACTGTAAGACTTAGAAAAAATCTGTTTGCAGATTCATCATGTACATCTATACGTGAGAAAAAGTATGAATAGAACCTATGCTTGGAAATCCAAAATGACGACCGGAAGTAGGATTATCTTGGAAACTGTAAGACTTATGAAAATTCTGTTTGGGGATTCATCATGTACACCTATACGTAAGAAAAAATATGAATAAAACCAATAGTGTCCGGAATTCATGCGGGTTTGGACGTGACGACGCAGTTCAATAACATAGGTGAGACCAAGAAAAAAAACCTTGGTGATTTTATTTCGAGTAAGGTGTTGGCAACACTGCGAGAAAATGAGGCTTATGTCTTACAAGAGCAAACCATTAAGTCGAGCCTCACCGAGCCTCACTTCGAGCCTCACTTTCGGTTGCAGAACTGTCTTTATGGTCCTACTCTAGAGTAGGTCAAAGCACGTAGAGGCTTTCGTGTAGTTTAGCACGAAAAAAAAAATGAATAGGTTAAGTTATATCACGTAAGATCGTGGCATTCGTACCAAGTATGAGTGGGAAAAAAAGAGAAATTTTACTAAAACATCGCTAAACGCTAAAACATCGACAAAAAATTGTCAAAATATATCAAAAACTGATATTCAATTGATAAAAAAAGAGGCTACAAATGCACTCGTACCAAGTATGGCGTTGAAACTATCCAATTACACTACTCTTTTAGGTCCAAATATTTTCCTAAGGATCTTATTTTCAAATACTCTCAATTTATGTTCCTCTTTCAATGTAAGGGACAAAGTTTCACATCCATATAATACTACAGGCAAAATTACTGTTTTGTATATTTTAACTTTTAGTTTCTTAGATATTAAACGAGAAGACAAAAGTTTATGAAGAGAGAAGTAACATGCATTTCCTGAATTAAGCCTAGTTTTTATTTCCTCTTTAAAATAATTTTCATTTGTTAATATTACTCCTAAGTATTTGAATTTGGAAACTGGTTCAAACGAGTTGTTATCAATAATTAGATTTTGATTATTACCTAACACTTGGTTTCGGATTGTAAGCATATATTTAGTTTTCTCTTTGTTAACTTCCAAACCTATCTCTTTAGCAGTTTTGAAAAATATTTTAGCATTATTCTTAATTGTATTCACATCATCCCCCAGTAAGTCTACATCATCTGCATATGCTAACAACTGAGTCACACCATTTAATTTTAGTCCTTCTTTAGTTTCTTTTACCTTCCTAACAGCATATTCTAAGGCAAAATTAAAGAGCAATGGAGATAATGCATCTCCTTGTTTTAACCCATCACGAATTGTAAATTTGTCAGACATATTAATACCCACACGAATTTTACTTTCTGTTTCACTGGTGCATACTTTTATCATACTAACAAGCTTCTTAGGTATTCCAAACTCTACTAATATATTATATAATTTATCTCTTTTGACAGAATCATATGCTTTTTTGAAATCAATGAATAGCTGATGGACATTTTGATTATATTCCCACTTTTTTTCAAGTGTCTGTCTGATGTGAAAAATTTGATCTGTAGTTGATCTGTTACGTTTAAATCCACATTGATAATCACCTATAATTTCATTAGCATATGGGGTTAGTCTTGTTAAAAGAATGTTAGATAATATTTTATATGTTGTTGAGAGTAGAGAAATTCCACGGTAATTATTGCAGTTCATTTTATCACCTTTCTTAAACACAGGAACAATTATGGATTCTTTCCACTGTTGAGGGATTTCTTCTTTATTCCATATTAAACAAATTAATTTATGAATTTGACATATTAATGAATTTCCACCATATTTAATTAATTCAGCTGGTATTAAATCAATGCCAGGTGCTTTGTTATTCTTTAGCCTTTTAATAGCATCTTTAACTTCAGTCAAGTTAGGTTCTGGAACTAAAGGTTCTGCTGTGTGTACTTCATTTACTTCTGATTTATCTCCTACATGGACATTTAAAAGGTAATTAAAGTAGTTCTTCCATCTATTTAGAATATCGCTTGGGTCAGCTAGAAAATCACCGTCTTTACTTTACTTTAGGTTGCCACCCCTTTCTAAACTCATTTATACCTTTATATAAATCTGATATTTTTATTTTTGCTGTTTGTTTCAATTTCGTTAATTTTGCTTTTCAAATAATCTCTTTTTCTACATCTAAACGTGCGGTTAACTTCTCGCTTTATTCTATTATAATTGTTTAGATTTGTATCATCAGAGTTATTTAACCACCTAAGTCTAGCCTGATTTCTTATTTCTATTAGATTATGACATTCATTGTCAAACCATGGCTTACTTTTTCTCGGTTTATGGTATCCTATACTTTCTTTAGCTGCTGATTATATTGCATTACGTATGTGCTCCCAATTTTTATTTATGTCTGTTTCATTTATATTTTCATCATCATTTAAATCCTGCAAAACATCAAATCTATTTGACAGTTTAATTTGGTAATCTTTCTTAATTCTTTCATCAGTAAACTTTCCTGTATCAAATTTTAGAACTTTTAGATTTTGTTGCTTATGATTTATCACTGAGAGTCTTTCTCTTAATTCACCAATTACTAAATAATGGTCACTGGCACAGTCAGCACCTCTATGTGTACGATCGTCAATTATACTAGTATGCCTTCTCTTATCAATGAGAATATGATCTATCTGATTATGAGTTTTACCATCTGGAGAAGACCAGGTATATTTATGGATATCTTTATGTTAAAAAGTGGTACTTTTCACAATTAAATTCTTTGAGGTTGCAAAAGTAATCAATCTTATACCATTATCATTACTTAATTCATGAAGACTTTCTTTACCAATCGTGGGTTTAAATGTCTCTTCTTTGCCAATCTGTGCATTACAGTCACCGAACAGAATTTTCATATCATACTGAGAAAATTTATCAAAGACCTGTTCTAACTCTGTATAAAAATCATCTTTAGTATTATCATCTTTATCTTCCGTTGGTGCATGTATGTTTATTAAAATAATTTTACACCACCTACCCTGTAAAACTGCATAGGACATCCTATAATTAATAAATTCTACTGTTTTATTTATGAAAAAGCCTGTTCCAAAATTATGATTTTCAGTACCACCATAGAAAAAAGTATAATTTTTAGTTTTACAATTCCCTTCTCCTGGCCACCTAACTTCCTGGACAGCTACTACATCTAATTTATACTTAACTATCTCATTAACTGTACACTGAAATGCCCCAGGCCGGTAAAGGCTCAGAACATTCCAGGTGCCTAATTTAATATCCTTATTCCTAACGTAGATCTTATCCTTAGTCCAGGGACCTCCCAAAGTAGTCCCCACCCGGAGATCCGAACGGGGGACTATTTTACCTCCGGAATATTTTACCTTGGGAACATCCATGGCCTTATATTGCTGTTTCTTGACATTTTTTTTTACAGTGCAGAGTTGTCAGCTCTACGCCTAACCCCCAATATGAATGGGGGAACTACTACACAAGACAAACACAAACACATTAGACAGCACAATTACTACCCAAGACTAACACAAACACATTAGACAGCACAGCTACTACACAAGACACACACAAACACATCACAACTATAACACAATATAAACACAAACACACCACAACTACTACACAATATAAACAGAAACTACACACCACAACTACTATATACAAAGTATAACACATATTCTTTGCACACATATTCTTGAAATAAAAGTTACATTTCTTTCTCAACTGCAGCTCGAAGTGTTTGCCCTGATATCATATTTAGAACTGAGCACGGTTTTGTTTGGAGAAATAGTGTGTTATTTGTACTGCACTCACCTAATTCCGTTAATAACCTCTGCTACATATTACGTTGGCAATGTAGGTTGCAGATATCAGCTTCTTTACGTTTTTCATTTTCGTGCTGAGCTGAATACTTCTCTTGCTTTTTGCAGCACACTTCCTTTTCCAGAAAAGCTTTTTTTATGACAAGTCACAGATAATGTATGAGTAATCTAGCACGCTCAGATGTTGAGCTCCTGCTTTATAAATGAAAGTATGATCAGATTCGACTGGGGCGACACAATTTTCCACGTAGTACACCCAACTGTCAAACTCACTTTCACGTAGTACACCCTGGACTGCATTTTGTAGACAAGGATGTATTACACCCTATGGCCAGTATAATTCTGTGTGTTGTTCTGTTTTTTGTCCTTATGTGTGCTGAGTGGCCGTTTACAGCTTCAGCTTTTAACGGAAGTCAGAATATTTCAAGATTTTAATTATTCAACGTTAGAGTTGTTACTTGTAACGGTAAGGGGTTGGACCCCGTATAATGTAACGGGTGCAAAATAGTCTGAGTGCTGACGCACCCAAAATTTTAAAATCACATTCAAATGCAGTCATCTGATGATTCTTGTATAGTTTTTATTAATCAATTAATAAAATATTTATGAGTTGGTATAAATCTGTGATTTGCTCCACAGATCTCTGAACACTGCCCAAAGTGGAGTCCAATTCCACTATTTATTTATTTAATCAGTTTCACATACAGTCTAATTTGGCCATTTTACACTGAAACAACATAAGGTAGAAACAAAAGATAACAAAGATAAAAACAATACCAAGATGAGATAGATTACATGTTCTTGGTCAGTAATGTACAAAAGTTACTTTCTGAAAGGAAAATATCTACGTCCGGGGGAAGATTGTTGTAGATTTCTGGCAGCCTGTAAAACAAGGAGTGTTGTAGAAGGGATAGTCTAGTTGTTGGGTTGTGGAAGAGTTGTAGGTTGCGCGTTTGCTTTTGGGGTACCTTAAGTGTAAATTCACTGATTAGGAGATCAGTCCTGATTTTGCCATTTATTATCTTGTATAAAAATTTCATGTCAGGTAGATCACGACGAAAGGATGGTGAGTGAATATTCACAGTAGCCATGGTGTCTGATTTGGATACATGTCGGAAAGAAGGTATTCAATGGCGAACAATGGCAAGAAAGAAACTGAGAATAAAATCTATTCTGGTAAGATTGGTTTTTGAGGCCACTTTCCAAATTGGGGAGCAGTATTCAAGGATGGGCGATATGAAAGATTTAAAGAATAAGGCAAGAGTGATTGGTCTTGAATTTAACTAAATCTGTATAGAAGACCAAGAAGGCGCATGGCTTTTTTTTAGTGGTAGCTATCATATGATAATGAAATGTGAGATTTTCATCCATGATAATACCTAGATCCTTTTGAGTGGAAACTTTTTGGATTGGATTGTTTTCAATAGCATAAGCAGACACAACCTTGTTTTTCTTAGGGAAAAAGTAAGGGAAGAGCATTTCTGAGTGTTTAATTCTAGATTCCAGTAACGACACCACTTAACACGTTCTGTGAGAGCATTTTGAAGACTCGTCACGTTATGATGCGATGAGATGTCCTTGAAGGGTATACAATCATCCGCAAAGAAAAGTATATTGATAGGGAGGGAGGATAGTTTTTCAGGTAGGTCATCCGTGTACAGAAGGAATAGGAGTGGGCCTAAGACACTCCCCTGAGGAACTCCAGACATAACGGGAAGAAAGTTAGAAGAGGTACCTGAAAGAACAACACGGATTCCTTGTGTTTCTTCATGGTAGGCAGGTGCGTTGTGACGTCGAGTGAATCATGATCGGAGGTTAGAAGATTTTTCCTGGAGCTACCTGCATATCAGGTAGGGTTGCCAATACATAGTCAAGGTTGCTGTCACCACGTGTTTTATGCATGTTGAACTGGATTAACCCAATTCCGTGAATGAACGTATCAATAACCCACTGATCATTTTCACAGTTTATAGTTCCCGTATTTGGGTTTTTCCAATTGATGGACAGGTTGAAATCACCAAAAAAAACATAATATCACCACTTGTCATTGCTACTAATACAGAATCCCTGCATACTTCGAGGATGGAAATGGCAGAGTTCTTATGTGGACGATAATACGATCCAATGAGCAGTTTTTTGTTTATTTGAATATTGAGTTCTATCCAAATAATTTCACAGTCCTTGATTAGGTCTCCTCGTATTTTGCAATTCTATTTAACATTAACGCAGATCATCACTCCTCCCCCACGACGACTTGCACGGCCGTTTCTAAGGGCCGGTTTTTCAATGTTCAGTTAAGGTTCAGGTTAGCACGTAACTGGAAGTTAGTGAAAATTTCGGTTTTTCAATGTACAGTTAGCTCGTGACTGGAACTCTGGTGGCGATTATCTTTACTGGTACTTCTTCTTGCAGTTACCAGCCTAACTGGAAGTTGCGAAGCAACATGGGTGCCTCGTGGAGCTATCGAAGTTCCACACTCGCAACATCACTGTCAGATTAAACAAGATATGATTCATAAAACTTTGAAATTCGTACAGAAAAATACTTATTTTATTTGGCAGAGCTTACCAACGTTCATGCAAATATTTAAATTAAGCAGCGTAGTTGTTAGAATTCGCTTGGCAAGGTTGTGTTAGAGAATTTGTGGCCAGGATATCCGGTATACCAGGCGCGATAATCTGCAAACAGTAATTTGGTGCAGTGGTTAGCGGCACCACCTTTCTGAGAGTGTTGAGTTTTGTAATACGAGTTCGAGTCCTGGTCACGGATATTTTTTTTTTGTGTCGATTATTTATTACGTATGTTGCCTTCAATTCACGCTTTATTGTTGAATGATCTTCTCGGAGAAATATTACAGTAAATTTTAAAATTATTTTTACTCGTACCTTCATATTTTTAGAAGTTTAGAATGCATGTTTATTTTTAACATGTTGTTTTCTCGCTCAACAACATGCATATAGAGGTACAAAGCATGCAGTTAAATGTACAATATTTTCATATTAATAATAATAGTGTTTATATCAACAAACAGGTATTATTAATGTCTCGAGTTTCGAGTTCTTCACGCTTCTTCTACAAGATAGTATCTGCGCTTGCGCCTCATAACATCATTTCCCACACGTGGAATTGACCTTTATTAGAAGAAAACCAAATTTGTAGTGCTGTCTTTCGTTAATTTATTTCGTAAGCATACAAGATGGATACGTAGTCATTGTTCTTATCGTTTCCCAGTGCAATAACGTGTTTTCGAGCGCGGCGCGCTTGTAGTTGTATATTTAAACGCCAGGCTGTGTGCCAGTTGACGCGGTTTGAAACTATACTAACACATGGCGCGCAAAACGATTCCTGTGCTTCAGACTTGCCAACACACTGTTTCGGAGAATGAAACATGGTTTAGTTAACTGGCAGTTACTTTCACATTGAAAACCCCGGTGCTGGTTAAGACTGGCTGTTATCTCCAACTGGCAGTTAGTTAACAGAAAGATTAACAGGACTGAAAAACTGGCCCTAAATACATCGAAATGTTTTAAAAATGGAAGTTCACTATCCATCACCGTGTCGTTTAGCCAAGTCTCGGTGAAATCTAAACAGTCATATTATAATAGCTTGCTTAAGTGAATGTCACAGTGAGAAAATTTGTTTTACCCTGGACTGCAGACTAACGATGCTCTGGCGATTGGCCTCATGGCCAGTATAATTCTGTGTCGTCCTGTGCTTTGTCCTTATTTGTGCTGAGCGCCCTTTTTAGCCTCAGCTTTTAATCAAGGTAAGAAAATTATAGTTTTCGGACAAGCTTTTATTTTTGTTATGATATGGGGCTGGACCCCGTATAGTGTGACGTGGCAAAATAGCCTCAGTGCTGACGCACCAAAAAATTTAATTCAAATTGAAAAGAACATTTGTTTTTTATACTTTGCACATGCTGGTAATACACGGAAAAGACAGTATCGTTTCCTTGGGAAGGTGCCGGGTTGACATGGATATCGCAGCACAAGAGCACGAGGCCCAAGAGATGAAAGTAGAGGGAGATTATTTCCGTAACATCTTTGGCTGTTATGCATTTGAAGCATCGAAACGAGTCACAACTCTCGTAGCAGCCAATTAACCAAGCGAGCCGCTGACGTCATCTCAACCTATAACCTATCGCTAAGCCCGTTGCTCAGGTTCTACATGCCCACAGGGCTCGCTAAACAGATTCGCGCCGTTCGCTGGAGATGTTCCGAAAGTAATTCGACTCTAACTGACAGTGGATGGCTTTCCTCGCGGTCGTTGGTCCTCGGGCGTCCGTAGTCCTATCGTGGCTGTGGTTAGGCCAGAAAAAGTTCCAGCGGCAGAAAAAAGAAAGTTCCTATTTCCTATTTTCCACGTCACAAACAATGAGCCACCATTGATCAAAGTTACTTCAGAGATCGGATTCACACGTACGTGATATTGAAAAACACAAATGAAGCACAATACCAAGAAAATAATACCACAATTTGCAGAGCGAAGAAACACGATCCCAGTACTATCCGCCATCTTGATTGCTTATGCAACGTCAGAGTTGTTTATTCCTGTTTGATTGAGTCGCCCTGGAGTAGCATCTATTCTAATTCTTATTGATGTTACTGCTCATGAATTTAAGACGTCTGCAGATCTAGTTAAAATTTGAATGTCTGTGTTGATTGGTAATACTGTTCGATTATCTACATCTAAAAGTCGGAATGAGTTTGTGGATATTTCATTTGTTGGGGTTATATATGAATCAAACTGTGCTTTCATAAAACAGGAGTATTCATAACTTCAGCATCATTGGTGTCCAATTATGTTTATTGTTAATGGGTGTTGATTAATTTCGTCTAGTAGATATAAAAATCATAGTGAGGGTAGTGCAATACAAATTAAAGTGATTGCTGGTATAATTGTCCAAGTTGTTCCTAAAGCTTGTCTTTCTAATAATATTCGATTTGTTAATTTGTTGTTAAATAAGGATGTTAATAAGTATTCTACTAGTGTTGTAATTAAAATTAGAATTAATATTGCATGACCATGAAGAAATATTATTTGTTCTATTAGTGGATATTTTCTACCATGTAGTCCAAGTTGATTTCAAGTTGCCATTTTTAACAAAGAATACTTGCTTCTAGACTACGATCGTAAATTATACAAAACATATTGTCTTGTACGTTTATCACGTTTAATCACAAGGAAATTACGAGTGTTAAAAAAATTCAGATTGTTAATTTGAATTCAGCGTTAAAGGTTATATTAGAGACATAGCTACTCTCTCTTTTCTGTGTGCCAAAAAACTTAACGTCTTTGGATCTAGCTCTCGTAAGACGACACAAAAGGATAAAGAAAATAGTAATGCTGGAACTATTAAAGCTCTAAATTATCAACTGGGAATTACCAACCTGAAAGACGTTAATTTAATCCTGCTCATGCCATGAATCAGAATGTCAGTAAACGTTAAGGTTACCCCTACAGCTCTGGTTCCCTGGCTGACCGATAGCTTCTTAACTGCCATAGGATCTATTGGTAGAGCTCCGATTTCGCCCATAGCTGCAAAATAAATATTCATGATGGCACAATACAATTTGAATATGAAGTCTCGAAGATATACATATATAGTATAGTGCTATTGGTTAATTTTTCATGCATTAAAAAATCCATGAAGAAAGAGATACCACGGCATAATTGCGTAGACAAATTGATTCTATGGTTAAATATTAACAAAGGGATTAATGAACGTTCCATACAGTGTACAATGGTTAGCAAATATCACAAGACGGAGATAGACACATTACAGAGACAGGATGTTCTCGTCGGTTTGCAATGCAAACCTTACAATTTGAATTACTTACCTCATCGGGTGGAAAAGTACCAGCCTGACAGCCGGGTCCGAATCGACAGGTAGTGGAATTTGTATATCATTTGATAGTGAAGCTACATTTTAGCTCAAGCTAAAATTTTCACCCGCCCGAGATGAATTGTTGGCGCTCCACCCTAATTTCTGCTCTACCGCAGCTGTAACTTTCCACCCAGGGTTTCCTACATTCCACTGCCTCCCCAACACCCAATAAGAAACATGTACATATTATATAGCTATTAACGGGCCGCGCGGCACATGTTGCGGAACACATGTCGGAAAGCTCTCGACACGGCTGACACGTGGTATAATGACGTATGTAAGATGCACTAACGAATATTGGATCGGTCTAAGGAAATTCCGTGCTCGCAAAACTCAATAGTCCAGATTAAATTACTTAGAAGAACGCCTGCGTTACGCACAAGTTTTGGAGAGGGAGAGGAAGAAGTGGGGGGAGAGAAAAGTGAGGGCTCTTCGAGAGGCCATGCAGGGACGGGATACGAGGAACTTGTGGCGGATTATTCGCATTCTCCAAGGGGTCGGTATGACAATCCATGTCATAAATGCTATTTTCAAGTATATTTAATTGGCTTCACGATCAAATGTGTGTTCATAATTGATATTGCGGCAAAACTACCAATTTGCATTTATCAGTCAGCATTATCTGGTATTCAGTTCCGGGATTGCGCATTTGGTGGTAGCAGTGCACCGTACAGCTGACCGAATTGCTTAAAGAACCGTGCACAGGCAGTTCGAGTCTTTCGCTCACCGGTTGACTCAAATCAGCACAGTTCTTGTTATTCTATTAAGTTGTCTGTGAATATTATTATTGTGTCATCAACCATTGTGTACAAATAACATGATTGATACTATAAATACGAATTTATATCTTGATGTGCATGTAAACGTGCACGGGATAACGAATCCAACATTGTTGAACTGAACTAAGGAATCGCTTGCGTGAGCAGGTTGATGGAGCTGTTCGAAAAGGACTCGCTGCTCGTTGTATAAGATGGATCGGACAATGGACGTCTGTTTGGAATTAACCGAAAGGAATCGATTAACATCACGTTCATCGAGGGATTGCCAATTGTTTGCAATGGCGCAATATGTCAACTAAAGACAGCAGATGATGTTACGATTCGTGTATCGAATTGTAAATCAAAGTGAAGACCGATAATTGGAAATTTATGACGGCCGTCACGAACTTTTGGTGGGTATACGCAGTAAAACGTAAGTACCTATATCAACTTCTAATCGAGTGACATTCAGTACAGTGCAAGTGGAAAGTGACCTCAACCAATCATCATTACAATTCTTAATATGCTAGCATGCGTGTGATAACATTTATGGACAAAAATAGCGATTACGTGTCCTCGTAAAACGTGGTTCGCGACAATGAACGTCGCGTAGCCCTTTTGGGCAAATACAGCGGACTAGTCTTAAATGAACATATTATAAGGGTTATTGACACCATTCTGACTT
Source organism: Lepisma saccharinum (assembly GCF_977018435.1). Classification (NCBI taxonomy): domain Eukaryota; kingdom Metazoa; phylum Arthropoda; class Insecta; order Zygentoma; family Lepismatidae; genus Lepisma; species Lepisma saccharinum. Next base: position 119,997 of record NW_028143300.1, on the reverse strand, counting down.
ATTATTACGTGAAGTATAAATGACTTCACTTGCAAGAATAATAAATGATGTATTACTGGGTTGTAAGTCAAGGTCATGTGACATTGTTTACATGTAATAATTCGCTTATTGAAGGGGTGATTATTATCTCCTCAGCTAATATCATTCTTTTTGATATGGATCTTTAGTTTGACGGTTTAAAAATGTCAATTTTATTATTTTGAAAACCGTCCAATTTTTACTTATTTTGTTTTCAAAGTCACTTCTCAGTTACCAAGGGAAGTATTGAGTCTAATGATAATTTAGCTAAAGACACCGCGTTAAATGGTTACAAATTATAGCCTTAAGAGTACTCATAAGGGAAGTACCGAATGTGTCTGTATCTCATTTATTCAGTAGTGAAGTTGCTTGCTGATGTTGGCTGTGCAAATATTATATTGTGAAAGATAAGATAGAGTATGCATATACAAAGTAAATTTTCATCCTTGCTATTGTTTAATAAAGAACTCATGTTTTAAACTGTGGTGTTACAATTTAACCTGGATGAGCTCAGGGGGTGCTCGTTGCTATGTGAAGTACGTATGCATTACGTCATCTGGGAGGATCGGGTTTGACGGTGCTCATTGTTATGTGCAGTAAGTTTGGTGCGGGGTACATTTAGCTACTAACACGTCGCAAAAATCGGAACAAGCAGGTTGTTGATTTTGTAGCGTTCCATTTATTTTTATTGTATTTTTGTACTTCTAGACTGCAATCATGTCTAATTGTGCTGTAGCAAGCTATGAAAACTATAACCAGAAAACTAAAGGAACTGACATAAAATATCATAATTTCCAGTCGATAATTGCGTAAGTAAACAGTGGATTCATGCTTGTAGACGAAATGTAAAAAATGCAAGTGTGCAGTGCTAATTATTGTGAAGAAGACTATGTGCGAGATCTAACAGCAGAATTTCTGTATTTTCCACCAAAGGACGTGCTGATAAGTTTTGCAGAGCTGTACGCTAGGAAAGATATGCAATAAGGAGACGTGCCCTAAAGAAGCTAAAGACTATGCTGCCAGAAAAGAGAAAAATATATAGACGAAGGTATATGCACAAACTGCAAGCAATGTTTCGTTGTTGGAAAACATATTCGATGGTTTACAAAGGAGAAACACACGTCTGCATAACGAAGCAAATAAATTAAAGATTACAAACAACCTCTATCAACCTGCTTTAACTGAATAAAGAAGTCCAAAATCTACAACGTAACCTAACCGACAGTACTACAAGAGAAGTCATCAATATCTTGAAAATGTGTTCAACTAGTGCGACGTACGTAGTGAGCCTAACTGATTTGTTAAGTACATTTTATGTAAGTCGGATTTATAATTATTAACAAATTCATTTTAACACAGACCGATGTTGATTGTGATTTGTATGTTCACATTATCGTGAAGAACGTTGTCGGAAATATGCATTTCGAAGATCGCGTACTAACTTCCAAGCTATTGGAAATTAAATTCACTTAGTACATCTTCAATTCGAGTTACATAGAGTTGTATGCGCGATGGTAAATATTGCATGAGTGAATATTACACCCATCATTAAAATGTTTCAACTTTGTTCAATTTTGGTATTTCACAAATATATTGTGAATAATTTTGTACCCTTGTACTCAATATAAACCAATGGATGTTACATTATTTCTTTGTAGTACATTTCTGTCAAAAAGAGCAAGATCTAAGATTAGTGTAATGCAAGTTACTTCGTTAATGTACAAATGTGTGTCGCATATCAGCCTTGGAGTATATTTTCGGGTTATACAACTCAGACACACATGGAAATGGAAATGGAAAATCTGCGGACAAAGTCCTTTAACGAATAATAATTCGTACACTTGCACGGTCAATCATTGTGAGTTCATGTAACTTTTCTCCTTTATTGTTTAATTAAACTAAGATATTTTCATCGATATTCTCAAAGCGTTTCATTTACCGTGTGATCAAAAATCTATTTCTATAGGCTTGAATTAGTAGGTTAAGACATTTAAGTTTGATGTTCCTAGTACTCATCAAGTATTTCGAGTAGGTTAACTTAGTTAAATTAGTACTTGTACACTTTGACTCATCTTCAGCACGCGTTTGTATGTAAAGTTCTTAATACGAAAAAATACTTTTTAGAAATATGACAACGATAACTTGCAGCCAAATTTGAACCAGAGAAATTAAGAATATCTGCAAATTACAAACTGGAATTGCGTTTTCAAAGTCTGAAACTACTATCTTACAAACTATTTCATCATTCTTCCTCCACATAAAACTTTTCAAAAAATTTTTGCATGTGGAACTTTGATCCGTACGTAAATTATTGTACAGCAAATAAATATATGAAGAAGGTTGGGAATTCTTTCGAATTTAGAGTAAGTATCAAATGCAGAGTAAAAATTTATCTAGATTGTATATTGCTTCTTTCACTTGATAACTTCAAAAATAAAGTTACATTACGGTGAATGGTAAAGATTGGATTTTAAGTATATCAGTATAATTTTAATACTTTCTGATGTTATGTAAAATTTGAAATGTTCCTGGAAATGATTGCAACGTTCTGAATGAATAACAAGGAACTATTTAGTCAGAAAACTAAATATTAGGCATTTGTACTGCGTTGTGTTAAATGTAAATAGATTATACCGGGCTACTATCGCATTAGAAATTACGGTTATTCAAGTTTGGACTCCAATTAAAAGTTAATCTGTAGAACCACATAAAAACGAGTTACATCAAAATTCAGCTTATTCAATTCTGTGTCAATCTATAGATACCAATTTATTTTTTATTATGCCTTCTATTTTTATTATCGTGAGAACAAGATAGGATTATTTTTTAGTTTGGCAAACTATCGCTCTCTTTGAGATTCTATCGTAACGCAACTCCCATGCTGCGTTTGGGATCGAACCTAGAACCTCTAGATTTAATTGGGTGATGTAGTTATTTGTTATTCATCTCTCAGATGGTTATCACTCGCTTGGCCTAAATGTGATAAATGCAAGAGGTTACCTTTTAAAGGAATGGCGATAGAAATTAACTTAGATTAGATATGGGTTTTATACTCTCCGTGACTGAACCGATATGGATTGGTTAAGGAAAGGATATTACTTGCCTTACAAATATATGGAGATTGTTCCTAGCTTGTCCTCTCAACTATCACTTGTCTCTTGTCACACACCATCGTCCAATAGTCGTTCCCCACTTTGCTCCTCTCTCACAATCCGTAGTCCTTACTCTCTCTCGTATTCTCGCCAACTGATCACACCTCCTGACAATTCCAATACTCATGCCACATACGACTTCCAAGTCAATCACCCGACCTTTGCCTGATTACTTATTCAGCATTCCTTTCTCTGATACCTGCTATGTTAAGACTTTATACTTCTTGCCCAATACCTTGGGTACGATACGCTCCTCTACCCCCTAAAGAAAATCTTTTGATTTTCACTTAAATATGAAAGATTTAAAGTTGCATTCCATATCGATTCATTCTATGGAGAGATTTTTTTTTTATTATTATAAAATATAGTATACTAAAAATATTGTAATAACATACCATTACCCAGAATATATGTAAATGGAATAATATAGATCCTGAAAAATAGATATATCACAAGTCCCGATAGAAACAAAGTGAAGAAAAAAAATACATGTCTGCGTAAAGCATATAAAAGGTAAACACTGGCACGTGAGTTTGTTATGCTAACTCGACAATCTGCTCGTGCGCGTATTCATTGAGAGGCTTACGCTACACATCTGAGTTCCAATACTACATGATGACGTAGCGAAGTCCGTGCATAAGCATGCAACACTCTGACACCACGTGAGAAAATTATAAAAGCATTGTTCCACAAGAATGGATCTTGTCAAAATTTATGTCTCAATGACACACTAGCGAAGTAGTGTAATCGATCCTGCAAGCACTGACACTGTACAACACTGTTGTGTATTTGGAAGTTAATATTTACAAAATCGGCAAAGTTTGTGATACTCATCCGAGTTACACTTGCACACATATGTCATTATCGATGTAAATTTCACCGTCTCTTATTTTATTGTATCATTTAAAGATCGCTGTTGTTTTTATTTATAATATATGTCAACTATCACAATAAATATTTAGTTAGAAAATTTGAAGTTAATCAAAATATATACACTGTATCAATAACTGTCGTTTAATAATATTATATGTACATGAATTTATGTATTTGAAGATAAGAATATAATAGTGTTCGATAGATAAAATCACAGCACTAACATTTGTCCATAAAATAATCCTTGAGTTATCCTGATTCTCACAAAGAGTTCAAGTAAAATACCATAATTTTACTCTTGTTATCGTCACATAATAGTCTTTGCGTATAGCAATGAAGTTTCTTCTTGAACCAAACCACGTATATATGTATATAGTAGTTCCTTGTGGTCGTGAAAAATGTTTTTCACTTTGATGCATTAACTTTGCAGCTACAAATATTGTCATTGATGAAAACGTACAGTAAAGAATTGCATATCGTCGAAATGTGAATGTGAAGTATTTAGTTGTATGTAAATATTCCTTCAAATCGATGTATGTATTATCAGCGCTGAATATCGGGTCTCACTACTACTTGACTTCAATAGGAATTAATCAGAATAGAATGAAGGAGATCCATGTTAAACGATTTGCTGCTTATCAACTGATTTCGCTGAACTGCGTAATTAAAATTGATGAAAGGTCGAATTGTAATTCATGTTTCCACGTGTCGAAAAAATAAAAGAAAAATCTCAGAATAAAAATCTTGAGAAATTCTCAAAAAAAATCGTAGATCAAATAATTCCTCTGCGTCCTTCAGGTGTAATTCGTGTTGATTTGTTATTTCTCCAAGGTTTTAGCTGGTGACCATCTCTAGACGTTGACATCTGTGAAAAGTTGAACTGAGGACTGTTAACATGGTTTCATAAAATTGTTAAAACGTTCATTTCACCGTTAAAATTTGAATTATCTGTGAGGCAATTCAGGTAGGTTTTGGAAAGGAAATTTGCTTCATATACCGAACAGGCATTTCCTCCTGATCGTTAGTGTAATGTTGTTTGTGAGAGAACTTAATGTGTCGGTATGTGTAGAGGTTTTGTTGAGACAAGGGCGCCTCTAAGTCACCCTTATTTTAAAAAAAAAAAGTGCTTGTAAATATTACAAGTATGAAAAATCTTGTAGTTGAGGGTTGTTACATTTTAGGAAATGGAATTTGAAAAGGAGTACCGATTCAGTCATAACATTTACTCTTACTATAAATTACCCAAATTCTGATTAATTGCATCCTTTACACACCAAATATAATTACAATCTTGAGAAGAGAAAATAAATAAATATAACTACTAATAATTACTAAAAGCAAATTGAACTTTACATATGAATTGAATGTAATGCTGTAAATACTTTTGAAGATGTTATGAGTGTATACTGTATACTACTGCGAAATTTAAATTATAATTGGTTTCTGAATATATATGAACGCTTAAATTAACTGAAGATATTTATAAATAACAATTGAATGAAATTAAATACTTCAAATATTACCTAAAAAAATAATGTGTCGAACGATCGTCCTTCTGTTAGTATGATATTGTTAAAAATAACGTCATTAATAAAGATTAATTGTAAAATATCCTGTGCTCTTGCTAATATTGTCCACATAAATTGAAATACGTAAAATAAAATTCTAAGAATTCGAAATCTCGTTGTCCATTATTGACTCTTTCCCCACTAATGATATTGTTATCAGTCTAAGAATATTAAATATATATATACAATTGTGTGTACAAAAAAATATGGAGACAAAAAAAATGAAAGTTGACAATTGGTAGTGTTTAACTAAATATATATATATCCTAAAATTAAATGACATAAAAATGAAAACTTAATTGCAATTTATATTCCAAATGTTGCCAGATGAAGAAATATCGTTCTGAACGGACATAAGGTTGCATGTTCTTTTGTATCCTTGAAGTCGCTAGCCTGAGTTGAAAGAATGCTCTATCGGCAGTTTATTCAGTTCCCCGGCTAATGCGGAATGTAAGATATCTGCTGTTTAATTTGCAACGTGTTGGTTACTTCATGTTAAGAGAGAATTTTGCTCCTGCCGATGTAGGTAGATATCGTTGCCGCAAGAAACGAATAGAATGCCTAACTTGCATATTTCTTCAGTTGTTCGGTCTTTCTGAATGTAACTCAAGTTTCCCCATTACTTAAAGAGGAAGGATTTCCGTTGCATCCGAGTTGAACTTTATCCTTTTGCTGACGAAAGACATTTTACCATGAAGGCATTTGAAGTTGACTTTGGGTATCGCTTCGAGAAGTGTGAAATACATGTGAGGGAAATTTTAAGTGGGAATTTTACAAGATGGGAAATTTCTACAATGCGGAAAAAAATTTAGGAAGCACTCTAAGTAACTTGATTATAACATTCAATAAACTAATTGAGTCGTATTTGGAATGAAATATCCCAAATTACATGGATCAATGTAACTTACATGTTTAATGAAAGATACTTTACTTATTTAAGACTCTCGTAATTCATCTCATGACTGTGTCGTTAAATTGTTAATAAAATCTGACAAGTGGCTGCTGATAACTCACGATCGTAGCTGTAACTTCTCCTATGCTCTTAATTGACTTATTAATCTTCGTATTAGATTTCAAATCTAGCTTTTATGTAAAGTTATGTAAGAAAAATATACAAAATAATTAAATCTCAATGTAAAATGCGTATAATTATAAAGGTAATCTTAATATTTATATTATTTCCATGTGATACATTTTATTATAAATATCAAAGAACTCAATATGTTCACTATTCTCTTCGTTATTATAATTATCTATATTATAATTCTTATTATCGCTCTTATTTAGTTATTATTGATCTGTAGCTCGTTTAATTGAATAATTTACTGGCTGTATGCCTAGTCAGCTCTTATTATAACTGTTCTCTTTATTTAACGTTATTTAAAACTTATAAAACTGATAATCTCATATTTCTGTCATTTATTTAGTTATTAAAATTATAAATGTAATTAACTTAAATTTAACAATTGAAATATTAAAATGTGTACTTGTTTAAACCCTATTTTGACTAACCACGCTAAATCATAGAGAATTTTAATTCTCATTTTTCCTTACCGAATGTGTTTAACACATTTTATTCATAAAAAAAATACTAAAGTCTATTATCGACTTACACTATTTATCTTTTGTAGTTCACAAAAGATTATTTCCATCAGTTCTCTGCAGGCCTACAGAAATCTGAGGAAAATTCCTTGCGCGCAATTTATATTCATCAACATTCCCTTTGTTCACTATCCGTGAATACAATAATATTAATTATTATTATTTTTGCGCGTTACTGTACTTGTTGTTCATTATTATGAAACCTCGATGTCTACGTGTTATAACTAATGATTTTAGTGTGGTAATAACTAGTTTTACACTTCCGTGCAATTATTAAGGGCTAAACAATAATATTTCACATAATTTTAGTGTTTGTTCGTTTAAAAAAAAATATTTGCAAGATGTAAAATTTATTTAGTGCATCAGAGTACTGAAAAGGAAGTTACGTACAGGGTAAAAGGTATGTTCTCACTCATTCACTCCTGACTGTTCCTGTTCTTCAGTCTCATCTTCACCATTTACATTCTCATCGCCGCTACCGTGTTCCGAAGCATAGTATTTTTTCAATCTCTGAACCGAAATTGAGTCGACGACTGTCTGTCCTCGTTTTGTCTTATATTCCACTTTGTAAACATTGGGATTTTCTTTTGCTATAATTTTACAAGGTCCTTTATATACTCCCGAAAAGCATTTAGCGGTGTGTACACGATGACTGCCATCGTATACTAGAACCAATTCTCCTGGTGTAAATTCAATGGACTGATGACGTTTATCGTAGTACTTTTTTGCTTGTCGGTGGCGTTTCTGTAGAGACTCATAAGCTGCTTCTCGTGCTTTTTCGAGAATCTTGAATCTCATCTCGTTGTTTACATTCACACTGGGCGTTAAATGTAGTCCGCTCTCCCAGACTAATCTAGGCGTAAATCCATGAAGAAGAAAAAATGGACTGTTCTTCAAATTCTCCTGGTAATTAACATTGTACGACCACACGGCCGATTGCAAATATAAAAGCCAATCTGTGTGTTTTGAGTTCACGAAGTTTTTCATAAGTCCCTGTAAAATAGCATGTGATCGTTCCAATAATCCAATTAAATTGTGATTAGCTGCTGGAGCGAATTTAAGATGGATTCCACATTTCTCCGATAGTTCTTTAAATAAACTAGCTGTGAATGAAGTACCTCTGTCCGTATCTATACGAGAAGGACATCCAAAGCGTAGAATTACATTTTCAAAAAGGAAGTTAGCTGCTGTCTCACTTGAAGTATCTGCTACTGATTGAGCAATTAAAAATCGAGTACCATGATCGATTGCACTTAGTATGTATTTATGGCGGAGCAAACCACTTGGTGGATACGGTCCGCTAAAATCTAAAGCGATTCTATCGAATGGTTTCTGTGAGTTGAACGTTAAAAGTTCTCCATATGGTGCTCCTTTAATGCGCTTATTCTGCTGACAAATTACACACTCCTTGACTATTTTCTGAATATGGTTCTTCATGAATGGAAAGTAAATCCTATCCAACGCATTCTTGTATGTTTTAGTGAAGCCATAATGTGCTCCTCCAGCTGGTAAACTATGCAATGTCTCAATGACAGTGTTGCGAAGTGACTTCGGTATGCATAATAATTTCTTAGTCGTAGCTCCCAGTTTATGTTGTCTATAAAGAAGTCCATTTTCCATAACATAATAGCAAGCTTGCCTCTGCAGGGAGGGGTTGGGTGGGTTGTTGCCCCCCTCGTCTTCTTTTCCTTCCAAAATATTAATGATATTTCCAAAAAAAGAATCCTCTCGTTGGTGTATAGCAACATCAATTGTCTCATTTAACAATAACAATGTACGTGGCTCTGGAAGCTCCTCGTCTTCTCCCTGTGGATCATGTTCTGTTTCTCTGCTGATTGCATCCGCCATATTTTGTGTAGTTTTGCAGTGAATTGGCGTAAAATCGAACTCGGCCATCAACGTGTACCATCTAAATAATTTGTTTGAAAGTTGCGTTGAGGATCGAATGAATGTGATTGCTTGGTTGTCGGTAAATAATTCGAAATGTCTCCCCAGTAAGAAGAATCTGAATGACTTAAATGCGTATATGATTGCCAACAATTCTTGCTCGATGGTTGAAAGTCGAGTTTCATGGTCTTTTAAAACTCTACTGCAATAGGAAATAGGCTGAAAATCACCGTTCGCATTCGGTTGTAAAATCACCGCGCCAATAGCCTTACTGCTTGCATCCGTATATACCCTTACTTCTTTGGATGGATCATATGCCATTAATACAGGAGCTGTAAGTAAAGCCTCTTTCAATCTCTCAAACGCAGTTTGCTGTTCTTCCCCCCAGAGAAATTTCTTCTTTTTTCCTATCAATTTTTGCAAGGGAAGTGCCATCTCGGAATATGATTTTAAAAACTTCCTGACATAAGATGTTAATCCGAGAAATGTGCGAACTTGTTTCACAGTTGTCGGTGTCTTATATTTCTTGATAGAATCAATGATTTTGTCATTGATCCGATAGCCAAATTTTGAAATTTTATGTCCTAAGGCAATGATCTCAGTGTAGCCGAAGTGACATTTTTCTATTGCAAGTTTCAATCCCGCGGCCTGTAAACATTGTAACATTTTCTCCAGAGTTACGAGCATTTCTTCAAAGGTATTTCCGAAGCAAAATAAATCGTCCACATAATGCGCAAAGTGATTGGGATCCAAATTTGAGCACGCTAGGTGAATGCAACGAGTCATTGCACTTGATGAACTGACGTGGCCCTGTGGCACGACGTTCATTTGATACTGTGACATTCCTGGTATTGTAAATGCTGTATATTTCTTACTGTCCTCGGTGAGAGGAATATTAAAGAATCCGCTCTTCAAGTCCGCCGTACAGTAATATTTCTTGCCCCCCATATTGTATAATATTTCATTGATGTTATTCACACCCAGAGCGTCAAATACAGACGAAACATTCAATCTGCGATAATCCTGGCATAATCTATAACCCCCCTTTGCCTTCTTTACAAGGATAACTGGAGAGTTAAAGGGTGATTTTGTAGGAGAAATAACACCTTGCTTTAATAAAGTCTCAATCTGATCTTTAATTTCATCACGAAGGTGGACTGGAATCGGGTAGGATTTTAAGTGAAATTCTGTGTCATCTTTTAGTTGAATTCTATGTTTATAATTCGTGGCTCTACCTATATCATCCTTTGACCACGCAAAAACATGTGGATATTTCATTAAAACAGCCAAAAGTTGCTCTTTTTGCTGAGGTTCTAAATTCGGATTCACATCAAACCGACTAGGGTCCGCCCGTGCGTCACTGACGTTCCCTAACTCTTCCGTCGCAAAAACCTGTGCCTGTTCACCAATCTCATCCTTATTCTCATCATTAGTGTTACTCATGATTGGCCTATCCCATGTTTCAGCTTTCCCGATAATAGTGCCTTTCTTAATTGTAACATTATAATTTAAAGGATTTGTGATCCAAATGAGATTCGAATCCGGATTAATAATTGCTCTGGCAACCATCAATCCCGTTTTCTCTTGAAACTGTAGGTCCGGTTCCAAGAGTGTCCTATCTTTGTCATATGAATTAGCCAATTTCAATGGAATGCACAAATGTGTCCTGGGTTTTACTTTTATCTTTTTAGCAGCTATAAATTCTGGTTGCAAAACATGCTGTAACAAATGGGAAACTTTGATTGACACGTCAAAAGCTTTCTTATTCTCATTTTTAATTTGGTTTCTAGGAGGTGTGCCGAATCTATGCAATGTAAGCTTATTTTCCTCAAAATCTAACTTAGCCTTTTGTCCTTTCAAGAAATCGTTTCCTAATATAGTAATTTGATTAAAATCCTTAACGATTCTAAATGGATGAACAAATGTTTGGTTATGTATAGAAAATGGTAGTAACACAATTTCCTTAACCGTCAGTTGACTATTAGTGACCCCTCTAATCGCAGTATTTATATTAAATCGCTTGGCATTGACTGGTATGTTCTTATCTCCCGTTACCGAAATTTGACTTCCACTATCCAGGATGAACTGTCGAATTTCCCCATCTACTTTCACATTGATGTAAATCAAATCTTCAGAAGGAAAAGTAGAGACCGTTAGAGTTTTCCCCGTAGGTCCTACACCTAGGTCCCCGTCATATGCAGGTCTTACTCGTTTGAAATTGCTTCTGTTCTGACGAAAAGTAGAATGATTTGTATTTACAACCTGATTGGTATGGTTATTTGGATCTTCGCGCCCCTGTTGTTGGTCCAAAAATGTTCGCGGCGATGAAGATGAAAAATGCGAACGCTGAAATCGAGGGTTACCGCCATTGCGCCATCGCCCCCTATGCGAGCTTTGAGACTGTGTGTCGAGATTATTATTGTGGTTGTTATGCCAAGTATTTCTATTCTGAGCTCTATGATTACTATTATTATAATAGGTTCCCCTATTGTTTCTATCTCTATGTTCATATTCTCTAACTGGATATGAGAATGATGACTCAGTGAATGAATGTTTTTTCCGATGTTCTGCAAGTGCATTTACTTTAGCCTCAAGATTCTGAAATTGCAAAACTAAATCTGACTCATGAGACTGGAGTCCCGTGTTCGACTGAAATTGATCAAGGTCTTGTTGTAGTGCATTTAATCTTTCCTCGATCTCCCGATTAGCCTGAGAATAACTTATGTCAACATGACCATTGACCGTGCGCTGCAACGTGATAGCTTGCTGAGTCGGCATGTATGCTCGACTCGATTCAGAAAATGACAGAGCTTTCATTGTCTCACATTCAGTTTCTAGAATTTTACGTCTTTTCACAAGATATTTGAATTGTTCAACATGTTTCAGGTCTCGTAACATTTCATGCACTGAATCATATTCCCTGTTATAAACTTCTTTCATAAAGTTAGGTTGTAAACCCCCGCTTATTTGCTTAATTTGCTCACAAATGTCCATGGCAGGATCTAATTTTAATAACAATAACTGTTTTTCTCTCACATATTTTGAAACAGGTTCATTTTCCTGATGGAAGCGTAATCTGATTTGTTCTTCTAATTGAAAAGTGTCACCTGGTTCCGTAAATTCATCCACAATTTTAGTTTTTAAAGTTACAAAATCTATATCCTGTGCTTCCCGAGTTCGACTCCAAGTATTGAACCATTCCAATGCTGAATCAGCCAAAAATGCCGGTAGCATTTGCCTTTTCTTTGAGTCATTCCACTCATTAAGAATAGCTAAACTTTCAAATTTGTCAATGAATTTTAATACATCCTCGTGAATGTTACCTTGAAACTGGATAGTTTCGAGAATGTCGGGGTGGATAAATCTAGATTGCGCCATAATTCTATGATTAGCCTATGCGCAGGAAAAATGCTTGATTAGCTTAAAATTAGCACTAAGTTGCTTGTTTTCTTTTCTCATCCCCCCGTGGCTTTGACAGGACATTATCAGCAATTAAATTGTTTCTTCTCCCGGAAATTTGATAAGTTAGGTTCAACAATCGCGCAACAGAGTGACGACAGTACCGAACACAACGTTAAAATATTTAACCAACCTTTATGCAACATCCTAATGTTAATAATCTCATATTTCTACAAGCCAATCGCCGAATAACCTAGTTAAAACTCTACTCTTATTTATTTGTGCCTTACCGCGTAGCATATTGCTAGGCCTACCTTTTGCTTTCTTTTCTTGATTTTTGGTAATAATTGATTATTAACACAACGTGAAGCGCTAACAAGTGAAAATTCCGGCGCCATATCTCCCGTACTTAATTTGAAAAGCTAGAAGGCTCTATTATTTTCATCATATTTCGGGATGAAATAGATGAAAATCGCAGTATTTCACGTACTGCAGTGTTTTCTCATCACATTTGCCAAAAATGGATGAGAAGCCCTAAGCAGCCTCCACCACGTAACGCAACTCCCATGCTGCGTTTGGGATCGAACCTAGAACCTCTAGATTTAATTGGGTGATGTAGTTATTTGTTATTCATCTCTCAGATGGTTATCACTCGCTTGGCCTAAATGTGATAAATGCAAGAGGTTACCTTTTAAAGGAATGGCGATAGAAATTAACTTAGATTAGATATGGGTTTTATACTCTCCGTGACTGAACCGATATGGATTGGTTAAGGAAAGGATATTACTTGCCTTACAAATATATGGAGATTGTTCCTAGCTTGTCCTCTCAACTATCACTTGTCTCTTGTCACACACCATCGTCCAATAGTCGTTCCCCACTTTGCTCCTCTCTCACAATCCGTAGTCCTTACTCTCTCTCGTATTCTCGCCAACTGATCACACCTCCTGACAATTCCAATACTCATGCCACATACGACTTCCAAGTCAATCACCCGACCTTTGCCTGATTACTTATTCAGCATTCCTTTCTCTGATACCTGCTATGTTAAGACTTTATACTTCTTGCCCAATACCTTGGGTACGATACGCTATAAATAAAGAGCGGGTGTTTTTTATTTATAGATTATATATTATATAATTTATTTATTTATTATCCAAACTCTAGTATCCATAATTTATAATCCGATAGTACTCCTGTGACTTTCTGTGAGCCCGTAGTACCTCGGAGGCCTCTGTCGATCTCCTTGGCGTAGTGCTTAGCACATCGCGCTTCGACGCCAGGGGTCCCGGATTCGAATCCAATCGGGCAAGATATTGATTTGTCCTTAATGGGAAAATTGAGAATTTAGTAAATGTGATAGTATATGTGAAAACAAATATTGATTGATTTGCTTCATTTTACTTCGCTTCTTGTGCCACTTTTGGCTAATTTGCGAAGATAGGGATGAGTGATGAAATGATGAATGAACACTCACAAACATCCATGCCAAAGCCAGGATTCGAACCCAAACCTCTGGCGTTGAAGTGCGATGTGCTAACCACTACGCCAAGGAGGCCGGTTTGTGGAAACAAAGAAAGAGATAGAAAGGGCGGGGACTATCTCTTATGGGTTTTCCTTTCATATTTAAAAAAGACAGAAAAGCAAAAATAAACCAAATCTGTCAATCAATTCTTTCTTTGTAACTCTTTCACTATGCAATTCTTCTTTAGCATGCAACGTTTCTTATTAAAATCATAATACGATTTATGAAATGATGAAATCTGAAATTCTAATTAGAACACGGACAACCTTCTTTGTAATATATCGATGATGTTTCAGAAAAATGAATTTTTACAATACTTTTGCATGTGCAATTTTCCCCTCTTTTAAAAGTAGCATGTTTTAATTATGTTACTAATCATTAAAGGAATACCTCAATACCATCCCGAAGTATGATAATTAATATTTACCCCTCAAAGTAATGAAACACTTTCCCTCTGAAACTCGCATAGAAATGATAGCGGCCGTTTGCTTCTGCCAAGCCCCGAACGAACATAACCGAAGGGGCACCGAGCATAACCGATCCTCCCACATGACGTCACGTGTTCGTGCATGATCGGCAATTTTCGGATGGCACTACCTTATAGTATATTAAGTTACCTTGGGATGAGCTTCCCAGAGTGATTGAATGTTGATATATGTGTACTAATGCCAGTATTCCTTTACACAGGGTAGTGTAAAGCGGCTCGTATTGGTCACTCTGAGTAATGTTAATGACATCAGTAAACATGATGGAGAATATCACAGTAGGGATTCTGGGCAGGTGGCTTATTGCAACTTAGTGTCATCCTGTCAGAAGACTTGTGTTAATCTCAGTTAGCGTTAAGTAACAAAGGGTTTGTAGCCTGTGATCATTACACCATATAGGGTATACTGAAAAGGATTCATTACTTGGTATTTGAGAGTGCATTTCGTCTGGGGTAGTGATTGAATTAGTCTTTACATGCAGGCGAATTCAATATTTACGGATGAATCTTGGATTTTGTTGGCCTGTCAGCTTGATATATTTTAATCATTGTTAGCACCTGTCATGGCAACCAGTGCTATCGATAAGATGGGCAATACTTAGGGGTAGGTCACAGTGATTTCAGCGTCTAAATTAATTGTAAGAGTGACGTAATAGTTTGCTTCAATTCAGTTTCCATCTCACAAAGCATCGAGACACTGTTTTTAAGTTATCAAATCACAGTCTCGTCACACTGGTACACAATATGCATTATCTCTGCACGGAGTTGGGAGGATCATTTTCTCAAGCTGCTGTAAGGGGAAGTGTGGGGACATTTTTCTGAATGATATTTGCCAAGCAGATGTTGGCAACACTTGTCTTCGAGTGCCCAGCAATCATGGCTGAATGATGTCGTTTTGTGTGTGCGGATTCTTCTCTTGTCATTTGTGCGAGAAGGAATGTATCTAGACATATGTGTACGTTATTAAACGTGTATTTTACATAAAGGCGAGTGTCCTTTTCAGACTCACAACTTACCCAACCACCGAAAGTTTGGATACAAACTGGAACGGGGCTTGTACCCAGACATGGTCCTTCGGACCGGATTTGTGACACACTGTGAAATTGATTCTAGTGGCTTTCTGTTTCTTGTACATGCACAATTGTGAAACGTGACAATGAGTGCGTATTTGTTTGATAAATACAGTCTCTACACAGAACTTCTTATCACACCATTTGTATTTTCCGTTCATTAGTTCCTCGCCCACGAGACGCAAACAAAGAAAGTGACGTCATCAAGCCGTGATGCTGGCTTAAACAAGCATATTTCGTTACCAGCATGTAGTGCAAACTGGTTTGCCAGTTTTCGGTCGGTTCGCGGTTCGTGAACGCTTCAAAATGGAGCGAATTCTCGCAACAAGGACAGTGCTAAAACGTGAGATTACGCGTCTCGAGAATCGAGTCAATTCCGAGACTTTGAACATTGCCATGATGTCATTGTGGGTTGATATAGCGACGCAACTATCAAGTGATTGCAAGCAACTGTTAATTGATCTTCCTGAAAGGACGCTAGTGACTTCGGAAAGTATGAAGGTGAATTTTGTGTGGAAGAAGAGCGACTAGGTCAGATTGTCTACAAACTTCGGCCAGTACAGTTTGCGGCATCAGGAAGTTTTATATCATTGATGTCATCATCACGTGACAGCCCACCCCGACAACAAGTATATGAAGTTAAACTTTCTAAATTGGAAATTCCTTCCTTCGGTGGATCACTGGAGGACTAGCTAAGTTTTCACGATTTGTTTAGTGGTATTGTCGACAAAAACGCGAACTTAAGTGGCGCTCAAAAACTTCAGTATTTGAAGGCTTCGCTCAAGGACGAAGCTGCCTTGCTTATATAATCGTTAGCAGTGACAGACGAAAACTATCAACATGCGTGGGAGTTGCTCAACAACCGTTATTCTAAAAAGAGGGAATTAGTTAGCAACACTGTACAGTGACTGATGAATCAGCCGCAAGTAAATGAGAACTCGCACACAAGTTTACGTCGTCTTATTGACACTACAAATGAGTGCATTCGTGTTTTAAAAGTGCTCGGTATACCTGTTGAATCTTGGGACGCGATTCTTGTTTTCACACAACAAGACAACTCGATTCAGAATGCAAGATAGCAATGGAAACTCTCTCTCACGTTGTAAGAAGTAGCTAGTTTTTCCGAGTTGACTCAGTTCCTAGATCAGCGAGCGCGTGCATTGTCGTCAATGGCAAGTGAAACAACAATCGGCGGAATGCGGTGAGTCATAATTCCTTCGTAACATCAACTGTTTCCTTATGCCCCAAATTTCGCAGCAAGCAACACAGATTACACAAGTGTCAGGAGTTTCTTCATATGTCCGTGCAAAATAGGCACAGTTTCGTGAAAGATAAGGCGCTTTGCTTTAATTGTTTTCAAGAGCACAAAGTAAGATTATATACATCACACGGGTGTCGCCTCTGTGGAAAATATCACCACTGTTTAATTCATTTTCACAACGACAACAGGAATGGGCAGTCATCCACTTTCTCCCCCCACAAGTGTCTTCTCATGTTGCAGAAAACAAGTTAGGTAAAACATCTGGTGTACCACAAGTACTTTTATATACTGCTATTGTTAATGTTAAAAACAAACAGGGTTATTTTCAGCCTTGTCGTGTGCTCCTAGACTCGGCTTCGAAAGTGTCATTTGTGTCTGAGACGTGTTTACAAAGGTTGCATAATCTAGGCGACGCACAAACATAAATGTTTCTGGCATAACTGAAAGGGGTGTTTACACACCCAATGCTATGGCTAATGTTGTTTCTGTCAAGGTGCGAAACACAAGTGTACAGTGTAAAGGCTGTAGTAGTGAAGAAAATTACAGGTAATTTACACATACAGGACTTACCCTTGGCTGATCCAACATTTAACGTGAGTGCTCCTGTGGATATTTTATTGGGCTGTGATATTTTGCCTTTATTGTTGGGAAGTGGACGCTGGGTGGGACCTCCTGGTACTCCATAAGCATTAGAAACAGTCTTCGGTTGGGTGTTATCAGGCAAATTGATGGTAGTGTTGGTAATGCAAATACCAATTCAGTTTCATCTCTTCATGTGTCATGTGATTTAAATACTAACGTGCGTAATTTCTGGGAACTTGAAGCGTTGCCAATCCTTAATCATTTAAGGTCAGAAGAGAGAAAATTTGAAGCACATTTCATAGCTACTAACCAACAAGAAAATGTTTGATATGTGCGAGAAGGAATGTATCTAGACATATGTGTACGTTATTAAACGTGTATTTTACATAAAGGTGAGTGTCCTTTTCAAACTCACACCTTACCCAACAACCGAATGTTTGGGTACAAACTTCCCCGATAGGGGTCGAGTAACAAATCAGATACAAGCGCTGTTTTTAAAACAAATACTGGGAACCAGCACGAGTGCAAGCACGTGTGGCGTCCTGAGGGATATGGGAAAACATGAGAAGGATGTGGAAGCCAAGATGGGATGTTTCAAGTACTGGGTGAAGCTGATAGGACAGTTTCTGCGAGTTCAGATTGAGGAAGGGTTCGCACGCCACTGGGCAAGAGGGATTAGAGACGACCTGTAGATAATGGATCTTGGGGGACTGGGGGAAGAAGTGAGGGGCGAGAGGTGTGGAACTGGGATGGAGCAAATTATAAGGCAGAAGTTGGTGGCTGTTGGGGGACAGTAGCAAGCAAGACGTCGTGGCAGAATGTAGGGAGAAGTTATCGCTCGTCGCCGCACAACCGCCAGGAGTATGGGTGGAAAGGAGGGGAGGAAACGATACATTGATACATGCACGTACTACTTACCAGCAAAGAAGTAGACTCACCTGGTTCCTGTTAGGGGGGTTGGAGGCAACACAAACTCAAGGGGGCGTACGGTCGTGCCATCTGCACGTTATACGGCGAAGAGGAGACGAGCGCTCACATCCTACATGAGTGTGTTTGGTCGGTGCCTCTCAGACAACGCAAATTGGGGAACAGTGTAAGGGAGAGCATTGAGCAGACAATCCAGGCTGTATCTAGGGACGAGAGGAGTAATATAACGGATGCAAATATCAAATCCCTGGGCTCCTATTTACATGCAGTTTGGAGGGAGCGCAGAAAAGTGCTACAAGGGGTAAGTGAAAGTGAAGGGTTCAGAACAGTGGCTCCGGTATAGGCCGAGCGTGTACTGCCGTGTTGTGAAGGTAATGATAATGAACAATCTGAAATATTAGAAGAGGTCTATATTGCCATTTATACATGTACATATGTATTTTATTCTAAACGTTTCTGTTTCTAAAAGTTTCTAAATGTATGAACAGTGGGGTGTATTTTTAAGGCGGGATGTTTACATAAGAATATTGTAGGATACGCACAGCCCAAGGGGTTGTATCAATATCAATAAATATCGAATATCAAAAATATGTTAACGGTTTAAACGAGGAAAAGTAACAGCCTAATCTTTCTAAATACTTTAAGTGTTACTACTAAAGAACACGTTTATTGTAGGTATGCATTTTGAAAACTTGCATAATGGTATCAAAACAACAGTAATAACTTAGATTAAATTGCTACATGACTTTGCAATATATTTAATACGTTATGCAGCAGTAACTTCAACTATTTTTTCTCTATATAAATTAAACTATTGATGAAACGCTTATGTAATTAGAAATAAGGTTTTGGGGCCACTCAAGAGGGACAATCTCGGTTGGTCCGGTTCTTCCAGCCCTTAAGTTGTCCTTGGATACTGCAGACATCTAGTTCTACGCAGAAGAAGCAGGTATGTACCTTGATGGCGAAGGTGCCTCTCTGTGATTCGCTGTCTGAGCCAATCTTGCTGCCCCTTTTATTACCCTACTTGGGATTTAAGATCCCGCCGGGATAATTCGTAAAGGAACAAAGCATGCTGTAAATGTCGGTCTAAGAAACAACGGCATCAACTGTAAATTATACTTAACTTACACTGACTCGCAAGTTACGCTAATCTTGCGATATTAATAAGGTTAAATTTAAATCGAGATTGAGTAAAATTTCAAATCCATTCTATTCTTCAAAATTGATATGAAGTAGACCTTCAGTTTCAAATTTTTGTTTCATGAGAAACAATTAGATCATTCTGGACTCTGAAAGTTATTACGATTTTAAAATAACAACGAAAAGAAGTTACCAGCATTAAAGAGAATGAATAGGGTAGAATGTCAAGACATTCTATATGCCCCACCCCTACCGCCACCACACACCCCGGTGGACGAAGGTTGGCAGAGCTAAACTCGCGATCTCGCCAGCCACTGACGACGGTATCAAGTTCGAGTCGTTTGAGTTTTCCTTCTTAGTTTACAGTGCCCTTTCATCAATTTCATGCAGTCTCGTATACGCACAATTTATACTCATCGTTGCGATTAGCTTAAAAAGGCAGGAAAACAACGCTATAAGAGAAAGTATTTATTTAATATCAAATACATATTTATACATGCAGATGTATGCACACACGCATATGTATTTTGTTTATATGTGTGGGGGATATGAGTGTGATGAAGAAATTATAATTATTAAAAGATAAAGGATAAAATAAAGTCACTAAGCTTTTGTTGGATTCCTCATCAGAAGGCGCCCGTAACTTCACACTCGAGATGATTTTTTGAAGGACTCGGGTGTAAAACATAGCAAGTGACATTTTGTTCATTTCTGAGTTCATTGAGAAAAAGGTTATTAGAAGCTATACTGTAGATAAATTGTATTCATGTTGTGTTTACCAATTTCAGAAGGAAGGCTTCACTGAGTCCAATGCAATTTGTATGGCATGGCAATTTCACTCCGAAGTTGAAGGATGGCACATTTACTTTGTAACTCAAAAATGACCAAAATGTTTCTTACCATGTTTTAAACCCGAGCCCTGCATTTATGAAAGTGATATAACTTAAGTGATTCATAAAAACTTCAGATTACCGGTAATACTTGTACCGTACGATAGAAAATGATCATAGACACGTACATTTATTTCTTAAATAGTTTTAAGAATCATGGTACATAAAAACATAACGAGTAACAACACTGATACTAACATAACAGACATAAATATAAAAATTAATCATGTGCTCACCTTGTGTAGATGACTTGAAGAACTGTTGAGCAGAATTTTTGCAGCAGTCGGTAAAGTTTGCATCGCCAATTCTACATACCGGAACATATTTTACTGCAATAATAACAAATATTAAAAGAAGATTGAAACTAAAAAGACACAGACATAATTATATATACAGGGTGTTTCTGTGACCGTGTTACAGACGTGCAGGGATAATGGAAGAGAACAAATGCAAGGAAATGAGATAGGAAACCCTGGGTCGGAAATACCCCAGTCTAAAGTTACAAGCCAAAACCTTCGAAGGGCAGGCAGGCAACCACACACAACGCGGAGGGGAACCATAAAAGATGTCTATGGAACTGGAAAACAAACATAGAGGAATGAATGTAGTGACTTTGATAAGTAGTAACTGAAGCCATCATTACAGCAGTTGTACAAAGTGACGCCTCCTTGCCTCGATACAGGCATGAGAGCGTCGCAATAAGCTCTGTCGCATCCGCTCTAATATTCCAGGAGTCGTTCGGAACAGATCACTGGCTGCAAGGATTCTTGCCAAGAGTTACTCTATATTACCCAGAGGTGTCACGTAGACAACACTTTTGACACGACCCCACAGAAAGAAGAAAAAAGAAATTAAGTAGGGTCAGATCAGGGGAATGGGCAGGCCAAGCAACAGGTCCGCCTCTCTCTATCCACCGCTGTGGGAAGGTATGCGTCAGAATATCACGATCACCAGCTACGAAGTGGGCTGGGGCCCCATAATGCTGAAACCACATGCGTTGACGAACGAGAAGTGGGACATGTTCCAATAATTCGGAGCGGATGTCTTTTAGAAACACAGTGTACACTGGTCCAGTTAATCGTGGCGGTAAAAGATACGGACCAATTAAATGTTATCCGACAACGCCCGCCCATGTTTACAGAAAATATGTCTTACGGCCCTTCACGATTGTGGCACGGAGATTTTCATCTGCCCATGCATGGCTACTATACATTGCGACTATTCAGCATCCCGTCTCTCGTGAAACATGCCTTATTAGTGAAAAACACGCAGGCATGGAACTGGAGGTCGACCACGCAGCTCTGCAGTAACCATTCACTAAATACGACGCGGGGTGCGAAATCGGCTGCACCGAAGGCATGGTAGATGGTAAGGGTGCAGCTTCTGCTCCCTCAGAACTTTCCAAACAGTACACTAATTTCACGTGCCACAGCCCGTGTACTAATGGATGGTTGTCCGTCCACCCGATCCAGCACTGCTTCTTCAAGGTCGGGTGTACTTGCAGTTCTTTCTTCTCCTTGTTCCTGGAATTGAGGTCGCACTTATCCAGTTTCCCGTAATCGTTGGAAAAGTCTGGGAAACATTGTGTGGCTGGATGTCTGCGCCGTGTCTGCGCAGCGTGTCATTGTAATGCTGCCCATCGACCACAGAAACGTATAGAGGACATCAAAAGAAACAATTTTTTGTGAGTAAAATTTTTCTCGTTGGTGCGTCGTTTCGGCACTACAGTCGTTCAAAAAAGCCCGTTTTGCCGCCTGAATGCAGTAGTAGTAGTATTAATGAAATGCCATAGTTCGAGGGGGCTTGATTCCCATGGCACCTCTTCTTCGTACGGGCTGGTGTGCTCTGCTCCAGTACGCAGTGCAATTCAGAACACACAAAAAAAAGAGAGAGAAAGAAGCAAGATTGTTTGAACAATTTGAAGTGTGAAGAAGGATGCCGGTTAAGCCAAATGATCAGACATTTAAAGTTGATCTTATACTAATAACGTAATTCCCACTCCGAAAAAAATGATCTTTTAATACTAACATTCTGAAAACAAGTTCATGAGCCAAATAACCTTGTGCATAAAAGAAAATATTTTCGATAATTAAGAAAAAATGCAAGGCAAAAGAATAAAAACTTTGAAAATAAGAAAATACACAGAAATAAAAAAAAAACATTTTCTTAAACAAATTTTTAATGTGAACCTGTAAAAACCTACGAAAATAACATTGACCCTTTTTCCCTGATTTTGCAAGAATTTCAATTTCATCCTAGCTTAAATGAATGGGTTTGTTGTGGAGAGAAGGAAACTCCAGAAATCTGCAGTCTGCAATATTGAATTATAGTTTTATTGCCGTTTATTCCCTGTCCTGATATTTTGCGAACTGCAATTGTGATGCCAAAAAGTATAGTTTTTATGTCACATTTAGAAATGTTTCTTCGTTTTAATAATCATTGCTAATTCGTATTCTTTAATTTATAAATATCTTATTTTGCAAACATGGTATAATTATCATGGCTGTTCAATAGTTCTGGTTTAAGAAAGAAAATTAAATGAAATTTGAAAATATTGTTAATTTGCACACACAGTACTATTTGAATCCTTCTGAGAATTGAATGTAAATAAGCACCAAGCAGTTTGCTGTGTGACAGTCTTCATCAGTAAGCGACAGTGTTGTCGGGAGAAGAGTCTACTGCTGAGTTTCATTTTTTTGTTAATTTAGTATTGCAACTCCACAATAATACATTTAGGTCTAGCTGCAATACTACCATAGCATTGGTGGTCACATCTAATACTGTAGCATTTCGCCGAGCACCGTGCTAGAGTGGTTATCACGGTACGACACTAATAGTCCCGGATTCGAATTCCGACCTTGGCATGGGTGTTCTATGTGAGTGTACCTCTATCAATTTCCTCATATCATCACTCATCTTCATCGTCGCAATTGGTCAAAAGTGTCAGAAAAGCGACGTAAAATAACTTAATTCTATCAATCCAACAGCATTTGGATCTTCTCTTTCTTCCAAATTTTCGGATTTGGCCTCCCCATAAAATATAAATAAATATGGCTAGGAGCCTGAACCACACAGAATTATTGCCATAGCGCAAAGCCAAACGTTTGCACACGCATGGCTGAAAATGATTATCAAGGTTTCATATTCGTTTAAGCTGCCTTATATGTGCTGTACAGCGGGATGTACAAAGTATTGCTTGGCAAATTGTCCATGACTCTTTTCTTAAGTTTATATCTTACATCCTACGTGCTTTTAAATAATGATTTTTTATTTATACTGGAGCGGAGGTTGTCAGTAGCATTGTTTGAAGTGTTATTTCAATTCTTGAGGTTCTCATTTAATAAAACAACGAGGATGAAAATGGTGATGGTAATACTTAGCATCCAACTGTACGAGGACAAAGCTTGTATGGTAGTAATCATCTCAACAAGTTTACAAACTGTACCTTTCGTGACACGGCACACACCCATCCAGTAGTCCAATTCTTTCCAAATACGGTCCAAACACGGGAAAGTTTGAAACTGATTTTTTCGATTTTTCAGTTTTTTGGGAAGAAGAAATTAGTCTCGTGTTTCCTTTTTAAATGTTGTTTTTCGTTTTGAGAAAAAACTTTCGTTTTACGTTTTGTGAAAAAGAATTCGCATTTCGTATTGCAAAATAAAATTTGTTTTTCGTTTTTCGAAAAATATTTCAGTTTTCCGTTTTCCGAAAAAAAATTCGTGCTTGCAAAATTTGGAAGTCGTTTTCGAAAAAAATATTTTTCGATTTTGAATTTTTAGGAAAAAAAGTGTCCATCCCTAGTCTGAGACTCTCGCGAGTATTTATTAGTGAAAGTAGCAGAAGCCAAAGCGTGGGGAACAAAACACCATTCTCAAAAGTTAGATACACCGTTGTTGCAAGTGTGAAGATAATCTAAACGTAGTTGTCAGTCCTTGGGGTCAGAGAAGAAGAGAGAAGTAGGAATAGTAGAGAGGATGAAGGAACTGGAGGGGAAGAGAACAGAGTGCAGATGTACCAAGGAAAGATTTTAGAATATATTTTTAAAAAAGTAATGTGGAAAAGTAGAAACATACAGCATGGTGCGATAGGGTTGTACGAGATTATGCATACAGAATCGAGAAACAAATGAAGGGAAGAGAAAAACAAAGGAGTCAGATGTAGAAGGGATATTAGTAAACAAGTATAATAAAGGAAATGATATAGTCTCAAATAAAAAAGCTATTAAAGGAGAAATAACATAGAGACAAGAAGATAAGTGAATAATCGAATATCGATTCTATGTGGATCACTTAAATTTCAGTTAAAAATAGGCGAGCGTGCGAAGTGCAAATGTATGGAAAATGAGAAACGTAACACAAAATCAATAAAGATAGAATTAACAACTAGGTATTGTGAACAACACAGATGTAAACATTAGATATCTTTAAAAATTTAATAACAATATTGGTGTTAATCTGAAATTCTAAATTCACGACTCCCATACACAAAACAACACTTTACAGAAACTCTTTCATAGTCACCGCGATAAAAGAATGGAATGAACTTCCTACTACTGACCTCAGGAGAGTTTCACCCTGCAACATACAAATTAAACTTAAATTAACAAATAGTGCCTCCCTTTGTCTTTCTTGTAAGCTATAAGAATGTGGTATTGTCCATAGTTTTAGTTTTAACTCTGTAATAATAGTTACTAACTGTTGTTTTAGATTTTACTCTGTGTAATCAGTACATTAACAGTTTTATATTTCTAAGTACATACACACATACACACACACACACACACACACACACACACACATATATATATATATACATATATACACAAATATGTTCTATATTTTAACTTTTATACTGTAAAATGGTTATGTAAAGAAGCACAATTTGTAATATGTATTTGACAAGGATTTGTTGTAAAAGCGGCCCGTGAGGCAGAACACGCCAGCTATTCCATTCTGTTCTAATTCATGAAATGTACTCGTTCATATTATAATGTTCATTTTCACTTACAAAATTGTCCCATTACAAGATTTGCAGTAATCACGATGAGTAAAGCCACTTCTTTGTGGAACAACATCTTTCTCCTTCTTCACAACAGAGAACACACAACTTCCTACTCGTCAAGAAACGAACAGTGCCTAACAATAAGTGCGAGGGATATATGAAACTTTCGAAAACTTATTAAAATTAAGCAAATATCTTGCGAAAGAAAGTTAATTAGATCCAATGAAGACAGTGTAAAGTAATTATATGGAACAGAAATAATATACAAGGAGTACACACACACTCACACGATTATACGCTATACGATACTTCGCAGTCAAGAAGGACAGTTCAAGGCCTTTTCTCATGGAAAATTAGAGTTTTGAAAAATTACTCCATAGGTTCCGAGAAAATTATGAACAATAATTCACCTTGCTTTTATGCGCAACAGGGCATCATTTTCTCTCTTGTATTGCGAAATATTATTTCAACACCACAACACATTTCTTGACATAGGAGAGTAGTAATACATAGAGGAGGATTTTTCAGTTCTCAGCATGATTAGATTAGAGAAAACAATCACATATAATAAATATATAATAATAATAACCCGTGGCTCGACAGCCCTTGAAGGGCCTTGACCTATCTCCCGACTGCCAGTCTTCCTCCCACAATCCTCCCTAGAGGTGTGGAGATCTTCAACCGGTAATGGGGTGATGTGGGGTCAGCACGTCGAACCCCCAGCCGTTATACCAGACTTTTATAATCGGGTTACGATGGTGGGTTGCTACCGGTCCCATACACAGGACGAGAACCCAGGGACTGAACCCAGGAACTGAACCCAGGTGGACTCGAACCCATACCGTCCGTCCCACAGTCGGAGCCCAATGCACAGTGCCTTAGACCTCACTGCCACGGAGGAGGACAAACAATCACATAACTTGTAAATTTTGTCGTTATAATTAACTTACCATCAATATACTGAAGTGTTTGCTACTAGAGTACACTGAAAAAAAAGGTGTGGAAACTCACCTTTTGGGGTGAGTTTGGCTTGTCACAAATAGACGTCCCCAAAAGGTGAGTTTCCACACCCTATATTGGGGTGAGTTTTTCTCACCCTAGTATAGAGTGTGTTTTTCCTCCCATGGGGTGAGTTTTCTCACCCTAGTATAGAGTGTGTTTTTCGTCCCATAGGGTGAGTTTTCTCACCCTAGTATAGAGTGTGTTTTTCCTCCCATGGAGTGAGTTTTTCTCACCCTAGTATAGAGTGTGTTTTTCCTCCCATAGGGTGAGTTTTCGCACCATAGTATAAAGTGTGTTTTTCCTCCCATAGGGTGAGTTTTCTCACACTACTATAGAGTGTGTTTTTCCTCCCATAGAGTGAGTTTTCTCACCCTAGTATAGGGTGTGTTTTTCCTCCCATGGGGTGAGTTTTCTCACCCTAGTATAGAGTGTGTTTTTCCTCCCATAGGGTGAGTTTTCTCACCCTAGTATAGAGTGTGTTTTTCCTCCCATAGGGTGAGTTTGAGGGGTTCGGGAGGAAGAGGTTAATGATCTTCAACTAGTATAATAATGCTTACCTTTAACCTTGAAGAATCAGTCAGATCTTTTCTATCTTATACAATATGAATGCAGAATGAGATAGAGCAATCATAACTTCATTGTAATTTCTTCCCAGATAGCAAATTTATCAAAGTAGAGAAATGCAATGTTAACTCTTGCATTGTGTAATATACGACATCACAGGGAAACAGTGTTTCTTCATTTAATGTGTTCAGATTTTAATGTGATTAATTGTCTTCTTTATAAAAAGAATATCATATATCATTCAATTTAGCATTAAATTTTGACAAAGCTTAAAAATCTTAGAGGAAACTAGATGCGGCACGCTCACCAAGGTATTCATGTAGAAGAACAAGCCATCCATAAATTACATGAAGCTTGCAAGTAATATTATGTATCGATTTCTAAATCATACAAAAAAGTCGCAACTTTTAATGTACATACATTTTGTCCAATAAGTCTTTTTTGAGACTTCCACTTGATGCTTAGAAGCCAATTGAGACTGGATATATGTACAGTCACACACACTGCTGGGTTGTAATGATTTAATTGGAATTCAATGGTGCTGTTACAACCCAGAAGTGTCCTTGACTGTACAATATAACATGAAGGAGATTGATCTTCAGAAGTTACGCCCGTTAATTACAAAATATTAACTTTTTTCTGTACTGTTTGGAAAGCAACTAATGCTCACACATACAATCATACATTGCTAGGATATAAATGACATACTTAACACAACAAAATACTGTATACTTGTATATCCGTAGATAAATTTTATGTACGATACATGGGATGCAAGTATTTACATACATGGTAAGAGGATAACCTCTGACAAATACTACCTTGCCACTAAATGCATACACATTAAGCAATAATTCAACCTTACCTTTCCTTTGCTGCTGGTTCTGCACACTCAGTTCAATGCCACAATCATTACAATGCGAGTTATTTTTGGTGCTTTTAGAACCTATTCCAGTACTTTAATAAAGTAATTATAAAGGAAAATGTACATTCTTAAGAAGGCAGAGCAAATTTAGTAAAAGTTATAAATATGTTCATATGCATAACTTTTAACCACTCTATTTCAAATACCGAGCTTAATTTTTTCACCCCAAAGATTAGTTTGAAGAAATAAAGTCACCAGTTAGCAAAAATTTCAACTTTATTTACAATATACGTACATTTCATCTTGTAATAATTCAACATAGTTCTCACAATTTTATCCAAAAAAAGAGGAATTATTTTTAGTACCAATTTTACTTCATTGATAAAAATATGCATGTTGCATTTCTTTAAAATGTCTGTATGGAAAGGCGTCCATGATCTGAAAGGAGAAAAAAATGTAAGAGTAAATAAGAATATAACCAACAATGCATTTAGGTCAGAGTGTGATAGTTCAGAATGTACTTATAACATTTATGAGTCTTAATATATACCCAAAGAGTATACTAGTGATGTGTGCATACAAAGAGATTCAAGCTTGAGTAGCCAGCCTTCGTGGATGAGTGGTTACTAAAGCATGCTACAACGCCAGGGGTGGTGAGTTCGAATCCCAGCCTGAGCACAGGTGTTCTTTGTGAGTGTCCATTCATCCATTCCATCATATCATCACTCATCCTCATCTTCGCAATTAGCCCAAAAGTGACAGAGATGCGAAGAAAAATAAACAAAATCAATCAGACAAGCTGTTCAATTGATAGATTGAGTTGGTTTTTTAAGTCCACTTTATGCACAGTATGGATAATCGAGACTGGACCTGTGGTTCAAAGTGGTATCCGAACCACTATGTGCTTCCACAAGGTATCGAACCCGGGACCCCTTGATTTCAAGGCAACGACGCTACCACTGCGCCACCGGGGAGGCCCTCAAGCTGATCAGTTTCTACATTGAATGCAGTAGCGCTAAATTGGCAATTAATTTTACACAGCATTTCCATAATATTTCAAGCTCAAAGTGGGGGGGGGGGGTTAAACCCAGTAACCCTCTTTGCGTACGCCACTGATTGAATGAACAGGTAGAGAGACTAAGATTATGTCACCCTATTCTGTAAAGGTAATATAAACATGCATGCTTTTGTTTCGTAAGCAAGGGCCTATACAAGGACGGTGATGATGGGGCTGTAAACAGGCAGGAAAAAATAGCGAAATGAGGGCTGACTACTGGGCATGCCACAGCATATAACTGGAAATGGCACAGTATCTTCAAAAGTAAGAAATTACTTTAGGATAATATTTTGTGCTGAAACATCGGTGTCGGGAGAGGGGGGTGGAACCGATCCGTTGACCCCCCCCCCACCCCTTGGAATTGCCATCGGCCATTTCAAGTCACAAAAAGCAGAAGTTGTTATAAGATAAATAATGTTTAGAAAGCTTTTATTGAAAAGTTAACACTTAAAAACAAAATAGAATAACTGTGTATTTCAGTACACTAACTGTGTAAAATGTAAAAAAAAAAGAGAATAAGGAAAAGTTGTACTTGATATTCACTCATCTAGTAGAACGAATAGAAGTGTCCTCCCAGAGGATTTAATAATAGTAATAATAATAATATAATTTTATTTTTTGTTTATAATAGTTATTACTGTAAAATTATTATCATAACCATGATTCTTATTGTTAATATTTGTTCTACCATTAAGTTAAGTCAATGGGTTGTCCCCCACTACACACACACAAACACTTTTCTGGTGACGCCGAAGAGCTCAAACACTACCATTCAATGTTGGTGTGAAAAATATTTTTTTTACTAATTTTAGTAATTGCCCAAATGGATCTGCAGAAACTGAGTGTTTAGTTTTAGCTTTCTTGTGTTTCAGTTAGTTCTGCAGGGTGCGAACAATCTTGCCCTCAAAAATCCCCCCCACCAAAAATTTCCGGGGGGAAGATGTTTTGTTATAACAAATAAAAGATAAGCAATTACTTTTAATTTCAAATATACTGTACTAAGAATAATATCGGAAACACATACAAATTAGTGCAGTTGTGAGTATTGAATGCTTTCTCTCTCAAGAGATCATTAACAAATCTACACGAATGCGCACAATTAAAGTAAAACAAGAATGCAAGAACATTATAACTATGAAATGTAATTGATTTATAATAAAGCACAAACAAAACAAAAAATTACACATAATAAATGCACTTCAACTATTTCATAATTGATTAACATCTTTAACCAGTTACTAAAGGAATTAATTATCTGCCTTGCAATATATGATATGTATAAAAGTAACAAATTAATTTCCTTTATTTAATTAATAATACTAGTAATAATAATAATAATATATTTTTAATTTATTTTTACTTTTAACAATACACATATGTGGGGGAAGGGGGATTGTAGATTAAGAACTTTCTTTCCCCCCACCAGTTTTCAATGATTTCGCACCCTGTAGTTCAGTCCTGTCAATGTGTATGTGTAAACATCATGTAGCGAAAAGGCAAAAATATTTTATTTATTCTGTACATTATACCAGCATGTAACAGGGTCAGTGCCAGAAGGAGAATGTCTATACATACAGTGGAAGATTGAGTGAAAGAAACCCAGAATGATTAAAGTTTAGATACTTTTCAAATAAGAATTAATTTCTTTATTTGTGTGTTTCCTACATAACTTCTCAAAATGAATTTGTATTTCCTGTAACGACCCTGCCTGGTCGCCATTAGACCTTGCGTGGTCACTATATTCTTTTTAATCTGATGAAAGAGTTAAGCGGAATGTCCCTGCGAGGCGTACGCTTTTAGTTTAAATGTGTTAACGGATCCACCTCTACGATAATTAGTTTCGCTTATTATTTGACCCTGCGTGGTCGCTGTATTCTGTAAACGCTAACGGATCCACCTCTATGTTTATTAGTTTCGCTTATTATTAGACCCTGCGTGGTTGCTGTATTCAGTAAATGTTATTAATTATTGTCATTTACACTGTTCAACTCGATGTTTAGAATTGCAGAGTCCTGCGAGGCTCATTATTAATTGTATTGTCTGAATGCACACAGTTTTACTTTATATTAACGCGTGCATCTAGTGATTTTCCCACTAGTGTTTTCTTGATGTCACTTCTTGGATGTTTCTCAGTACGAAGGTTGCTATATGTAAAAAAAATGAGTTAGCAACGCGTACTTGTAGTTAAAATTTTCACCACCCATGCGCCACCGCGAGTATAAAACCCAGCGCAGCGAGACCGGAGCTCAGTTGGCTCCCTGATGTCAACAGGCTTAACTGGCCTCCCAGCCTGAGAACTAGAAGCCATCCCAGAAGGAAGGACGGAGAAAGAAGAAAGAAGAAGAAGAGCCTAGCAGCAACCTACCTACCTGGTCCGCTCGCTTAGGCTGATAGGTGCCCAGGTTCTACCTGCCCGGCTTGTCTGGGAGCATCCGGACCTTCCTTTTCTAACCTGCCGTCCCTTCATAGGAGACACCGGTTGGCTTGCCAACTCCCAGCTAACGCCGGGGTGTCGCGGCATCCTTTAATCCTTTTACCCTGCGCCCGTTATTCGGGAGTACCGATTGGTTTCGGCCAATTCCCGGCTGTGGTTGGGGTACTACGCACAACCTACTCTCTTTTACAGGGGAACCCGTGACGTCAGCGGCGACCAAGGCCCTAAATAAAATTAGGTCCCCATACTCCCCCTGGCGAGTCACAGCGAGGAATAAATTGGATGTTCCCTGCCCCCCTTATCTCTTGGTGAACGTGCGTGGAACAGGTAAAAGCACGTGTGTGGTACAAGTAAATGCACGAGCGTGGTAAAGGTTTCAGGTAAAGACACGTGTGTAAGTGTGCAAACGGACACCCCTGTGTTGAGACAATAATAAACATATATAAATACATATATTAAGCTGGTATAGTCTTTCCTTACACCCAGCAAGCCCTGAGATATTTCTGAGTCCATGTTCTGCGGCTGACAAAAAGTTAGTGCATATGGGT
Source organism: Lepisma saccharinum (assembly GCF_977018435.1). Taxonomy (NCBI): domain Eukaryota; kingdom Metazoa; phylum Arthropoda; class Insecta; order Zygentoma; family Lepismatidae; genus Lepisma; species Lepisma saccharinum. Next base: position 88,145 of record NW_028143300.1, on the reverse strand, counting down.
AGACTTTTGCCGTCCTACTAATTAAAGTGTTTAGAGTGTGGTAATTGTGTGTAGGTGGGACGTTGCATAAAGTTTTTGGCGCCCAACGTGGGGCCTCGACAGAACTGTGCAATTAAGTGAAGCCAACCGAACCGTGCATTAAAGGGACTGTCCAGTGAAAGTGAAAGTTTGGACTGTATTAAACATGGATCAAGAATTTACTGGTATGAACCTGAGAAGTAGAGGGAGGAAGATCATGGATTCAGAGTCTGGATTTGGTTGCTGTGAAGAACTGGGAGAAGAGGCAGCACATTTCCAGTGTTGCCAGTGCCAGCGCCAAATTCACTGGAGCTGTGATGGAAAGGATGTGGCTACCTTCCCTGCTGTAGGAGTTAAATGCCAGACGTGTGAATCTGCTCCGCTGACCCAGGTAGCGGTGACCGCAATACAAGAACCAAGTCCGCTGACCAATCCTCCATCAGACCATGGGTTATTGGAATGGTTGATGAAAGATAGGGAAGATAGAAAGAAAGAGAGGCTTGAAGATGAAGAGCGCAGGAAGAAAGAGAAACAGGAAGAAGAGAAAGTGCGCAAAAGAGAGGCAGTTCAGGCTGAAAAGCTGAGAAAAAAGGAACTGATGGAACTTAGATCCCTAATAGAGTTTCATGAAGAGAAAAGGGAGCTAGAGAAACGAGAGATTGAAGAGAAAAGAGAGCTAGAAAGAAGAGAAATTGAAGAGAAAAGGGAAAAGGACTTTGAAACTCTCCGAGCTTTAATTGAGAGCCTAGAGGAAATAAGAAAGAAAGAAAAAGAGGAAGAAGAAGCCAAAAGACGGAGAGAGAAAGAGGAAGAAGAAGAGAAGAGTAGGAATGAACTGCAAGCCCTCTTTGCCCAGCAGAGGACTGACATAGAAGGTCTTAAGGCCGGAGTAGAAAGTATCCAACTTACTTCTCAGCAAGAGATAGCAAAGGTTGAGGAGAGAGTAAAAGAGGTACTTCAGGAAAGACTGGGACCATTATCTCAGTGGCGCGGACAAGTAGAGATTACAGTGGAGTCCATTGAGAAAGCTGTCCAAAACTTGGGTGACAAGACCGAATCCATCGAGAAAGTCGTGCAGGAACAGAAGGAAGTGATGGAGTCAATGACCTCAACTCTGCGGAAGGACGTAGAGCAGGCAGCTGAAGAGAAGGTGAATTCTCTTAGGGTAGAGACAAGGAAGCTCGAAGTATCTCTGCGAAGAGAAATGCAAGATCAGACAGGAACATTTGTCCAGAGGGTAAGTGAACTTCAGATTCAGTTCCAAAGATTGAATGTTCAGCCAGAACCCACTCCAGATGTTCATTCCAGCCCTTTTACTCCGGATAGAGATCTGAATCCGGATGCTACTCCTTATGAGCCGCCCAGGTTAGCTGAGGAACCTCTATTCGCTGCCAACAGAATGAAGGCTGACGGAAGAAAGAGGCCTCGATACGATGATACTTCAGATGGATCGCCACCTAGAAGAAGGCCAGATTTTAAGATGCCTAGAATGGCGGATATCGCCCACATTCTTAAATTTAAAGGCGACATTGAGGCTCAGTCAGCTGAAAAATATCTTCGGGAGCTCAACGTCAGCTTTGAACTTATGCAGGTACCCGAACATTATAGGCTAGAGTTGCTTCCTAGAGTCTTCACTGATAAAGCTGAACACTGGCTTGCAGGAAATATTGATAGTTTCGTGAATTATGCTGACTTTTGCGCCAGGTTCAAAGAAGAATTCGCTTCTGAGAAGGCTAGACAACGGCAGCTAACAGCTGTGAGAAACAGGAGATATTCCAGACTTGTCCACGAAAGTATGGAGAGCTTTGCCTGGAGCGTTTATGCGGCCTATAGAAACCTGAGTGATAACTTTAATGAGGGAGAAGTACTTAATTTGATCATCGGACAACTTCCATATAGAATGCGAAACCTTTGTTTAGCACATGCGCCCAGAACGGTAGATGACCTAACCCATTTCCTGAAGGATTTTGAAATCTATGATGAGCCAGATGCATGGAGGAACAAAGATGAACCGAAGGGAAAATAACAGAATCCCTGAAGGAACTATAAAGTCCGGAACATAGAAACGAGGTCAGAAGGTAATTACCAGCGCCCTCAACGTTTCACTAATGAAAGAGGAGGCAGGCGTGAATTTAGAAGAAACTCTTTCCGACCTTACCAAAACCAAAGACGTAGATCTCCTGGCCCAAGAAGGATCCGTGAGGGTAGAAGTAGCCCTAGTCCTCCGAGACGACGATTTACGGGTGAGCAGAATGAGATTCGCGGACCTCCATCTCCTAGACAAAGCATTACATCGGAGCAGGAGGAGGCCGTAGAAACAGCGCGGGAGTTTCATCAAAATCAAAGGTCCCAGTCTAGCCAGACAAACTAGGACCTTGTCTAAATGCTTCGGCAAGGGACTTCGATGGAGCGGCCCAAATTAATAGATAAAGATGTCCAAGAGTTACTAGTAAATTTCCAGCTAACAGAAACTGAAGATACCATTTTACAAAAGGAATTGAAGTCTGCAAGGGAATCCAAAATTAGATACAGATCTCCGGTAGTGCAAGCTAAATTAATGGACTTTACAGTGACCTGTGTGATTGATACTGGAAGGGAATGCTCGATCCTTAATTATTCAATCTGGACTAAGTTAGTAGATAAGATACCTGGCATACAGATCCAGAAAGTTCCAGAGGTGCGATTGGTAGATTTCTCTGGAAGTCATAAGACTGTCATCGGAAGTAGACGTGTGGGACTGGAGATCGGAACTGTGAAATATATTGTTACAGATCTTCTTTTAGTCATGAAATTCATCGAGCAGCACGATGTAGAGATGCGATTCAGAAGAAGCTCAGTGAAGTTAGTTTTCGGGAGAACTCCTGATCATGAGGAAGGGAATCCTCTGAATATTGAAGCAGTGCGGTACATCCACATGGCCCAGGAAGAGGATGTTGAGATGTATAAATCCGCGGACCTACGACGGAAAGTAGAGTCAGTAGATATTTTGACTGGTTCCCAAACACAGGAGTCGAGAAGTGTGCTGGACTGTACTCTGAAGAGAATCCCTGAGATGCTCGTGCCAGTGAAGGAAGATAAGTGTGAGATGTTGCAGTGCACCGAAACAGTTCTTTACCCGTCGTATTCTGTGCCACTTTTCCTGATGGAAGTTCTGGAGAATAAACTATATCTGTGGAAGACTTGGAACATCATCCGACCATCACGGTATCTATTTGTGAGTGTATTGGTTATCAGCTGGCTAGTTACTTTGTTATTACAATGTATTGTTCTTGGGTCATTAATCCATGTATTCATGCCTAACGAAGTCCTTCATCATTACAACTGGCCTCTCAACGAAGCAGACCGCAAATCTCCAACTGGAATCAAAAGCTGTTTCTAGCCAAGTCCAAAGAGCGCTCTAGAAATATCAAACGAAAATTTAAGACTAAAGGCCATGCGCTCGAGCTGCACGAAGACGACTTGGTTCTTGTTCGAAATCATAAGCTTAGTTCGAGGAAGAATAAAACAATAGCTAAGCTCTTCGAAGTGTATATTGGACCTTATTTAGCCACTGATCTTCGGAACAACACAGCAATGTTAGTTCACCCCAGGACCAGGCAACCCGTCGACCGAGTCAACTTCGACAACCTTCGCCTCTACAGGTGTTCATCGGAGCGAAGAAGAGAAGTGGTAGGAGAAGAAGATGACTTAGTGACTAATATGTAGGAGAAACAGACTCTTATTACTGTCATTTTTCTATTGAATTTGAAATCAATGTTTCATGAAAATTTTTCATAAATTGTAAGATTTAAATTTCTTCAAAATTTTCGCCCGAGGAAGGGGCATATGTAACGACCCTGCCTGGTCGCCATTAGACCTTGCGTGGTCACTATATTCTTTTTAATCTGATGAAAGAGTTAAGCGGAATGTCCCTGCGAGGCGTACGCTTTTAGTTTAAATGTGTTAACGGATCCACCTCTACGATAATTAGTTTCGCTTATTATTTGACCCTGCGTGGTCGCTGTATTCTGTAAACGCTAACGGATCCACCTCTATGTTTATTAGTTTCGCTTATTATTAGACCCTGCGTGGTTGCTGTATTCAGTAAATGTTATTAATTATTGTCATTTACACTGTTCAACTCGTTGTTTAGAATTGCAGAGTCCTGCGAGGCTCATTATTAATTGTATTGTCTGAATGCACACAGTTTTACTTTATATTAACGCGTGCCTCTAGTGATTTTCCCACTAGTGTTTTCTTGATGTCACTTCTTGGATGTTTCTTAGTACGAAGGTTGCTATATGTAAAAAAATGAGTTAGCAACGCGTACTTGTAGTTAAAATTTTCACCACCCATGCGCCACCGCGAGTATAAAACCCAGCGCAGCGAGACCGGAGCTCAGTTGGCTCCCTGATGTCAACAGGCTTAACTGGCCTCCCAGCCTGAGAACTAGAAGCCATCCCAGAAGGAAGGACGGAGAAAGAAGAAGAAGAGCCTAGCAGCAACCTACCTACCTGGTCCGCTCGCTTAGGCTGATAGGTGCCCAGGTTCTACCTGCCCGGCTTGTCTGGGAGCACCCGGACCTTCCTTTTCTAACCTGCCGTCCCTTCATAGGAGACACCGGTTGGCTTGCCAACTCCCAGCTAACGCCAGGGTGTCGCGGCATCCTTTAATCCTTTTACCCTGCGCCCGTTATTCGGGAGTACCGATTGGTTTCGGCCAATTCCCGGCTGTGGTTGGGGTACTACGCACAACCTACTCTCTTTTACAGGGGAACCCGTGACGTCAGCGGCGACCAAGGCCCTAAATAAAATTAGGTCCCCATACTCCCCCTGGCGCCTCACAGCGAGGAATAAATTGGATGTTCCCTGCCCCCCTTATCTCTTGGTGAACGTGCGTGGAACAGGTAAAAGCACGTGTGTGGTACAAGTAAATGCACGAGCGTGGTAAAGGTTTCAGGTAAAGACACGTGTGTAAGTGTGCAAACGGACACCCCTGTGTTGAGACAATAATAAACATATATAAATACATATTGTAGAGATATGGAGACCATTAAACCGAGAAAACCTCGTCATGTTAATATTCACACTTGTTCATTTCCTGAACTTGTACGACCAGCGAGTGATCCCAAGAATGCGCTAACTTGTAACTTCCGTAAAACAAGGAACTGGAAAGGCAAACGCGTGGATCTAAACAGGATCTACCGCGTTTGAAAGGTTTAACAACCTTTCGACGCCTAGAATGATAAAAGCAAGCTCCTACCCGGAGCTCGCTCTCTTTTGATTCTGACACTCATCGACGCTACATGGATAATTAGTCCGATACTTTACAACACATTACACTGCTGAACTACGACGAGTTACCGCTGCCCAGCATGCTACAAGGCGCAAGGGATCGCCCGGTTTGGTGAACTGAGGGTCGCTGGATAGAACCTTGGAACTGTCACGATTCGGTCTGCGAGAAGCATCAGGACAAGACATCACACACATCTACCAGGTATGAACAAGCGTGAATAACCTTACACCAACTTTCCATATCTCTACCCTCCTAACGGAGCAGGTTCAGCCATCAAATATTATTAAGCTCTACCTAAATGTTTAAATGAAACTTCCCTGTGACCTCTCAGAGCCCAGGAAAACGGGCTTACAACATGGTGGAGGTGCTTCAGGCCCTTTTTGCAATTAAGTACCCTCCTGTACGAATTGCTTTACATTAAATTATTCTCTCCCCCCCCTCCCTCCCACTTTGGGAGCATTTTTAAAGTAAATTTTTAGTAATTCCAACTCATACTCCCACAGTACGCTTAAGATGCGTCAGACCCAGTGACAATTTTGTGTATTACCCTATGGAAAACAACCCCTCTTTTTCTTTTATGCCGAGTCCCCCCCCTCCCAACAAAAATCTAGTTCTTCTGCATAACATGTATTCAAGCATCATTCACACAGGAATGAGAACACTTGCTTATACTTATTTGACCAGCGATATATTAATGACATAAATAACTGTATGCCCATACTTTCATTTGTTCTTTGGTCAGCACGACGAACCTTCGTTTATGAATACGTCACAGATAGCGTTGCACGAACACCTAGATTCCTCCCTCGACCAAATCATAGAGTTAGCAACTGCAATCACGGCAAATCCAATAAATTCACGACCTTTAACCCCAATTCCCTCCCCTCCACTAACACGGTTAAGGTCTGCTAATAGAAATTACCCTCAATTTGTCCTTGGACTACAAACACCCAACAAAAACCAACCCCAGCCCTTAGCAAGTACCCCAGGTGAAGTTCCTACTCCCTCTAAAGGTACTAATAACTCTGATCACTTAACTGTAGAAATTCCCACGACTAAGATGGCCACCCAAATTCCAACTGCATTATACCCGGCACCATTTAGCGGAAATGACCCTAAGCACATTGACTCATTTTTCCTTAAGTTCCAAAATGTAGCACACGCCGCAGGATGGTCGGAAGCTAAGCGTAAAGAGATGTTACCTTTATTTTTGACGGACACCGCTTTAACTTATTTTCATGACATACAGAAACGACCCAATTTTGTAGACTTGACATACACCCATATCAAAGACGAGCTAAGTACGCTATTTAAGGGATCATACTTATCAGCGGATCCTGTACAGATAATTCTCCAAAGGAAACAGATGATTAGTGAACCGATCCATACCTATGTTATTGCTAAAAAGGCATTAGTCCAGCAATACTTCCCGAACGCCACTGAAGAACAAACTCTCTCTTACATCATCACGGGACTGCGAGCCAAATACATTGGCTGTTTAACCAACAAGCATTTTGCCAGAACAGAAGAATTAATTGCCCACCTACAGAATTTCGAACGCCAGCAGTCATTAATTAATTCTCGTATGTTGGAAGAGAAATTGGAAATAGATCAGGCAATCGCTCAGGCGAGCTTGCCCCAGACATTCAACCCGTCACCACTTCACAGCTGTTCGCATGCACAGGTCTATTCCCCCTCCCCAGTAATTCTCACAACCCGACTCAGCACTTTGTACCATACAACCAGTGTCCATCTTCTTCTCTCCCACCATTGACACATCAAGTCCATAGTCTAGAGTCCAATCCGGCTCTCGTAAACAATTCCCACACAGTGTATCAAGGAATGTATCATATACCGAGTTCTGATAGTGCCCGCTCCGCGGAGCCACCATCCGTAGCCAGAGTAGAACACGCACCAAATGCCGCCTCTGGTGATGAAATAAGCAAACTCTCGTCACAACTGTCGAGCATGTCTCTCTTTTCGAACGAACAGATGAACGCTAGTTCTCTTTTCAATCTTTGCTCAAATGTACTGGAATTTGCGAAGACAGCTAATCAAAACGCACATAACAGAGATTTCAACAAGGGGAATACTAACTCTTCCTACAGAAATAATAATAATTCTAGAGCTAATCACAGAGGTAATTATAGATCGAACTCACGAGGCCAGTTCAGAGGCAATAGTAACAAGAGGTTTCAACGTCGAGATCAGGCTAATCGCGACGATGCAAATACCTCAGCCTGCAAGTTTTGTGGTCGTTATAATCACGATAGCGACAACTGCTTTTACAAGCCACAACGAGACAGTGCTTTAAACTAAAATCGTCTTCGACTTGCGGGAACGAAATCGAAGATAATAGCAGATTAGATAAAGTTCCTATAATTGAGAGAAATGGCCTATATTTTATCAATAGTAGCATACAAGGAAAACAGGTAGATTTACTTATTGACGTGGGTTCCCAAATCTCAATTTATCCTTCCCACCTTCTCCCTACTGAAAGAAAAACATACAAGGTACAATCCACAATCCAAGGTGTGTCCGGATCGAAACTGAGTGTGTCTGAAATTGTAGTTCTTCCTATCATAATAGGAAAGCGTAAATATTCGCACCCATTTAGAATAGTAGATTCAACTAACGTCCCTCCCCTTTTAGGAAATGACTTTTTACGAACGCAGAGGTGCGAAATGTCATTAAAAGACAATACAATAACTCTTTGTCATTTAGGACGTACTCCTAATTATAGTATTTTAAGATCAAAGTACAAGACTCACCAGCTGTCGCATGACATATTTACCCAAATTGAGAATGCAAATGTGTATGAGGGAAAAGCTACCCTTTCAAACACAGTTCAGTTAAGTCCACGATCCAAGACTTATATCAATTTGAACATTACCACTACGACACCTAATACCCATAAGCCTGTACTTTTTACACCATCTGCTTCCCTTATGAGCCAGCATCCAGTAGTCCTTCCCAATGCTGCAGTAAACCCGCAGTCACCTGTCATTCACATACACAACCCTACGGAAACCACAATCACTTTGGAAAGTGACACAATATTAGGCGAAATATCGACATGTGAAATTTTAACTGACGTTACTTCCGTTTGGGAACATAAAAGTGAAGATGTCGTATTTTCATACTCTTGTAATGAAAATACTACAGTGAAGCAACAACTTAGTGAAAGTCAAAAGAAATTTGACCCCTCCCTCCTCACAGTTAACCCTGATATTCCCCGAGAAGAAAGAGAAAAAATCCTAAAGCTCGCATACACGTATGCAGATATTTTTCTCTGGCCAGGGGATAAATTGACTAAAACCAATGTTTTGGAATATGATATCAAACTGACAGATGACACCCCAGTGTATGCCAAAACCTACCCTATTCCTTTTCATTACCGAGAACCCATGAAACAGGAAGTTCAGAAATTACTAGACCAAGGTGTTATAGAGCGCTGTGAAGGGAGTCCCTATCGACACCCAGTCCTATTAGTTAAGAAACCCAATGGGACTTACCGTTTTATCTCTGACCTCCGCGACCTTAACAGAATAATAGCTCCGATTTCCTTACAATCCCCAGACATAAAAACCATCATGACAGAGATGGCTGGAAAGAAATATTACTCAATTCTGGATATGTCCAGTGCGTTCTTTCAGGTATCATTAACAGAGCGTTCTAAGGACATTACCGCCTTTTCTATTAACAATCTGGGTAGTTTTAGGTATGCTAGGTTATGCCAGGGATTGAAAACATCGCCCGGTGTAATGAACCGCGTAAGCGAACTTGCCCTTAGCGGAATAGACAGTTCAGAACTTTCTGTTTACACTGATGATATTATTATTTACAGTTCAAATCTCCCCCACATGCTTAACATACTGGACAGAGTGTTTCAAAAGTTACGAACAGCGTCCCTTAAGTTATCACCCTCTAAGTGTAGGCTAGCTTTTACCGAAGTAAAAGTCCTTGGTAACTTGGTATCTCAAAAGGGAGTTAAGATTTCAGAACACATTCTTAAAGCTATTTTGGAATATCCCACCCCTACCACCAAACGCAAGCTTCGTAGTTTTCTAGGACTTGTCAATTTCATTCGACGATTTGTGCAAGGTTTTGCAGGACCAACAGAATGTTTATTCAAGCTTCTTAAAAAGAATGTTAAGTTTCAATGGACTGATGAACACCAGAAGAGCTTCGAAACACTGAAAGAAATGATCACGTCCGCCCCTATCCTCCGCCCTTATGACCCTAAACGCCCCTCATATGTATACATTGACGCGTGCGGAATTGGCATTGGAGGAGCCTTGTTACAGCCTGATGAAGAAGGAAATTTACATCCATGTGCCTATTGTTCACGAGCCTTAACAGACACAGAGAAAAGAGCTGACACATTTTCACTCGAAATTGCAGGTGCATATTATGTTTTGAAAACTTTCAATTTTTTTCTTATGAATCAACATTTTGTGGTTCTCACAGACAACAAAGCCTTATCCTATCTTCGTTCAACTAAACACCATAGTTCTATTCTAGGAAGAAGAGCCCTTTATTTTCAGAATTTTGATTTCGAAATAAAGCATGTCAGCGCTAGTAAAAATGAACTTGCGGATGCACTCTCCCGTGCAAGTTTACCGCTTGACAAGACTAATCATGACAAGAAAGATGATGATGATGATGATGACTTATTCTTTCATCAAGTATTTCATGCACAAGCAGCAGATTTTGATATTAGTTCAGAACAACGTAAAGACCCCTATTTTAGAGACATTATTAATGTTTTAGAAAACAAAGACAAACCTAGTAATCCTAAACTAGAAAAGCTTTCGTATTCTTATGTACTCAAAAATGGAGTCTTATACAGGACTAATAAAATCAAAACTGGTAATAGGGATAGACTTTGTATTCCTCATGCATTAAGAAATCAAGTTTTCGATCTTATTCATGCACACAAAATGAATGGAAGTCACCAAGGTGCACAAAAGACATATAATTTAATGCTTATGCGTTACTTTTTCCCCAATATGAAGAAATTTGTGTACGATAAGGTTAGACATTGCATCCCTTGTCAGATTTCAAAGAAACCACAAGGTTCTAAACCGCATACGCTGCAAACATTTCAACCAGCCCAAATTCCTTTCCAACGAATTCATATTGACGTATGTGGTCCTTTAGTCTCTTCAAAAACGCACAAATACAAATATTTTCTATCGGTAGTTGATAGTTGTACAAGGTACGTAATTACAGCTCCTTTGGCTAATCACGATGCACAAAACATAGCAACAGCCCTAGTTGAGAAAGTCTTTTTAGTCCATGGCATCCCGGAAACGATCTATTTAGATCGTTCAACACCCAATTCAAGTTTACTCTTACGAGAGTTAGCTAATATCACAGGCGTGCAACTAAAATATGTAGATACTTGTGCCCATTTCACGAATGGATTAGTTGAAAGTTCATTTAGTTACTTGAAGAAAGTTATGAGAGTTTTTGTATTAGAGAAAAAGGCTTCATGGTGTGACTATTTAGCTAGCTCAGCGTTCAGCCACAACGTTACAATCCATTCTGGATCCCTCCAAAGCCCGTATTTTACTTTGTTTGGCTACAACCCAAGGATCTTAGCTGACGCTGTCCTTCCTTCGAATCCCGACAATGTTTCCCAGACGAACGCACAGAGACTTGAACTCCTGACTTCCATACGTAAGACAGCACATGACAACCTGCATAAGCGTTACGAACAGCAGAAAAAGTACGCAGACAGCACTTCTAGGAAAATACAGTACTCACCAGGACAACATGTATGGATTCTAGATGCCACTCCAACTCCAGGCGTGTCAAAAGCTTTTGCGTCCTCTTATAAGTACAAAGGAACTATTCTTCGCAAAGTTAACGAGAATTCCTACGAAGTAACTTTCATCGACGGCAGAAGTAAACAAAAGACTGACACTATTACTATTTCTAGACTCAAAGCCCGCTACGACTAGTGCCATGAAAACCCCACTAACATTCATTAACACGCCACTACGTTAACCTCCTCTTTAGCCTCCTCGTTGCGTACATTGCACATGCTAGCATACCATGATCCAGCATTTTCTCACGCTCATCGACTCCCCTCCCCCCTCTTTCCACTTCCAGTGCTCGCATTGCATTTCTGCGTTAGAACGAACTCATTTTTATTTTTAATACAACATGGTTATTTTTATTTTTAACAAGATCAGGATTACAGAATGCTATCTCAATCGTCGGAACATTTATAATACATCTCTTGCCTAATAATTAATTTTTTTTTACAGATATTTTAATGTTATTTTATAATTTGCGTTTAAACGCATAGTAATAGTCAGAACATATCACTTAGCTGATTTGACTAATAAGTACTTAGTGTGTTTATGATCCTAACTAGCAAATATTTTTTTTTTCCCATTTGCTGGTACATATACGCTCAAATGAAGAAAAAAGTACACAGAAATAAAGAACGAATGAACTAAGATAGAACAAGATCAATGATTTAAAGAACAAATGAACTGCGTAGAACTTACTTGAACAATTGGCTTTTTGGCCATAGCAATTTTTTTTTATTTACGCTTAGGTGTAACGCGAACTGCTTCTTTGAAAGCTGCAATGCACTAAATATGTTAATAAAGCATATAATAAAATAGGCAAATGTTCCCACTCTCTCCTTTAATTTTATAGTTCAAATATTGATAGCATACAACATGGTATAGCTCATATCCCATGAAATTACAATCTACTGTATTTTTCAACGAACTCTTACACAAATCTATTACTTACTCTTTTTCACTTCTTTTTCAATTTTTTTTTAGCAGCGAATCGAAGGCGCTTAAACCTTTGTCCACAAGACACGTAAAATTCTTGCAATTGCTTTTATAAACGACATTTACACATATTACAGAAGGAAATGTCTCGTAATCACTTAGTTCGTTCTATTATCGCTGAATTCCCCTTTCTTTTCTCATTTCAGACCCCTACAACAAGATGTCTCCAGCTCATTATGCTATTATCGCATCCATCGTAATAGCTCTTCTTGGCATACTTATTTTATTGGCATTATTAATTATATCTTGCTGTCGTTCCCCCAAATCACCTGTCACCACACCCCAACAACAATTAAATAAACTTTCCATCAGTGCCCCGATTGCTTTACAATCACTTTCGCATGCCCCGGAGACACCAGTCATTCCCACACCACCCCCTCTTCCCCCGGCCCCTTTCACTACTGGTACGAAACAAATTAATACTCCAACTCAATGTACCACCATTCTTTCGAAAGGACGCCGACTTCCGGCACCTCAAGTCAAGCCACCGCCGCCCCCGGCCCCTATCCCGGCTAAGCCGACTATTCCACCTATTCCCCCCCCATTCCCCCCCGGCGAACTTCCCTCATGTCAACCTGTTAATCATAAACAGGTCCCCTTAAAAACTCTACGTCAAATAAGCAACAACGCCCCTTCGCCGTCATTCAAATTAGATATTACCTCCCCTCCCCCCCAAAATAATTCACCAGCTTTAACTGAAAGTCCCTTTTCAATTGATTTCATAACCCGTCATCATTTATTGTAACCCTGCTCCACTACCTTTTGCTTTTTCCTAATTTTTCCCTTTTTTTGCGCTTGTTTCATTCTCATCGCCACGGATGCTGCCGGACTCATGACGACCACCGGCCTGTACCAGCGACCGAGAGACCTAGGCTCATCGCAGAGACCGACGACGATTTTGTGGAATTCCAGCACCCAGGACGTTTGTTGACCCAAAGCGCCATCGCAAAGTTGACTTCCAGACTGCCTTCCCATGACGATCTACATCGACAAGGCCCTGCCCACTGAGTGCATTGTGCTCTTGTTTCCTGACGTCATATGATGCATATGTTATTTTTCATCGGCTACAAGTGTTCCGGTGCTCAGTTACTTCAACTACAGTAAGGCACATGCTATTAGTACACACGCATGTTCTTTACAGTGCCAAAGTTTGTGCCCATGGGTACTACCCATATTGGATTAGAGATACGTCTCTTTCTTTTGTGTTTTTTTTTTATCGTCAGCTGCACCGAACGTCCAGCCTATGGCGGCATGCAGTTTACAGAGTTACCATAGGTAACATACCTCAAGGCTCCGCCCAGCATCGTGTATGTTCCGCCGAGTGTACTTTGAACTCAGCAAACAGTAAATACAACCGCTTGCGGTTCCCGGCGTTTCTTCACACTGTGCTGACATGTGATTTTTTTTTATTATTATTGTGCTGTCATCATTCAACCAAAACTAGTTCAGTATAACACTTATGTAATTATTTTTATCCATGCCACAAGACTTAGTTATTGTGCTCGTACTTTTTGAGTTTATAAGAGGCTATGACCTACAATTTCATTTTTTTTATTCTACGTGTTTTTATATTTTTTTTCTCAACGGTGTTTAGTGCCACGTTATTTTTGATGATATGACTATTCTGGTGATTTTAATTTTTTTTTACGGTGATGTGATTCTTCTACTGATTGGTTTACTGTATTGGTTTTCTACGAGTTTTGATATGTTAATAAATCATAATTTTTAAATATAACCTACTCCGGACGAGGTAGTCGACCATCACAGAGTGGTTCGATTATTTCAACAAGGGGAATGTAGAGATATGGAGACCATTAAACCGAGAAAACCTCGTCATGTTAATATTCACACTTGTTCATTTCCTGAACTTGTCCGACCAGCGAGTGATCCCAAGAATGCGCTAACTTGTAACTTCCGTAAAACAAGGAACTGGAAAGGCAAACGCGTGGATCTAAACAGGATCTACCGCGTTTGAAAGGTTTAACAACCTTTCGACGCCTAGAATGATAAAAGCAAGCTCCTACCCGGAGCTCGCTCTCTTTTGATTCTGACACTCATCGACGCTACATGGATAATTAGTCCGATACTTTACAACACATTACACTGCTGAACTACGACGAGTTACCGCTGCCCAGCATGCTACAAGGCGCAAGGGATCGCCCGGTTTGGTGAACTGAGGGTCGCTGGATAGAACCTTGGAACTGTCACGATTCGGTCTGCGAGAAGCATCAGGACAAGACATCACACACATCTACCAGGTATGAACAAGCGTGAATAACCTTACACCAACTTTCCATATCTCTACCCTCCTAACGGAGCAGGTTCAGCCATCAAATATTATTAAGCTCTACCTAAATGTTTAAATGAAACTTCCCTGTGACCTCTCAGAGCCCAGGAAAACGGGCTTACAACAATATATTAAGCTGGTATAGTCTTTCCTTACACCCAGCAAGCCCTGAGATATTTCTGAGTCCTTGTTCTGCGGCTGACAAAAAGTTAGTGCATATGGGTAGACTTTTGCCGTCCTACTAATTAAAGTGTTTAGAGTGTGGTAATTGTGTGTAGGTGGGACGTTGCATTCCAAAGACAAAATTTGTATGTAGGCTTTTACAGGGTAACTGAGAGCCAATATATGTAGCATCACAGATCCTCTGCAAGTTGAAAAGGGTAAACAAATAAAATGTAGGAATCACTTACTTCATCCCACATCCACAAGAACACTAAATTGTACACAAGCAGCAATCGATTCTCAGAACTTAAAGATGCTGACACAGAAGTATATTTACTGTGTGGTCAAGTCAACCATATTTTTTTTCACTGATCCTCCATGAAATTAATTGTGTAACAAAGATATTAGGAAAGGTATGTAAAGAGTGAGATGCATAAATATTTCCAGGAAAAGTTCAATGCAGTTCAATGCCTTAAATACACATAGAACGTCAAAAAATATTGAAAATTATGAACAACTTGCCTGGTAATATTTTAACATCTCGCTGTACACATTGTGTAATTAGTATGCCATATCAATTTCAAAATACTTCTGAAGACAGTCACAACAAAGTTTTACACTCCAGCCTACACTGTGTATAACTATTAGTACTGCCCTTCCCAGTGGCGAACACTCCCTTTGAAACAGAAATAACCGAAGCTATGAGACACCCACCCACCCTTTCCTATTTCCAGATTTGTTGTTTGAATTTGTTTTTAAGTCCACTTTATGCACAGAAAGGCTAATCGGGGCTGGACCTAAAGTTCAAAGTGAAATCTGAACCGCACCTCTAGCGTGCGCTACACCGAGGACATATAGTGGTCGCCACTGGCCTTCCCATCTCAACATTTAAGCTTACTTCCTAAGAGACCTCTGTCATTTCAAGTTCCTACAGCTTAAAACTTATGAAAATAATGAATAATAAATTCCCTTGAAAAGAGAACAAAATTAGATTTGAACTACTCTTCTTACATTGCATATCTGTGTAAACCCAACCCATGCAGGATCCTTGATAAACTGCTATCAGTGATGAGTGGCGTAATGTTCAGTGTAGATTGGAACTAAGGCGAGTGTGTTTGTGGGTATTATCCGTATTCACTCCTCTCTATGCATGGCACATTCCTGAAAAGGAGTTGAAAATTAAAATAATACTTAAAATTTTATGTTACACAACCATATTTATGTGTAAAAGAAATCTAAGACAACACTCTAAAAGAAATTCTAGCTGCTGCTTGAAATTGTAAGTTTTCTTAACTTAAATTGTTAATGTTTAGAATCCCCCAAGGACCGAAAATTAGAAGATACTATGGACGCACACTACAGAAAACCACGAATATCAGCGTCTGAATGTGGGAAGGCGATCATTGCTCCCGAAAATTAATGTCAAGGTATATTTAACTTTCACGCCCTTGTTTACAAAGTGTCTTTTTTCCTTTAAAAATTGTGAATTAGATGCAATCGACTACAACGAATGAATGGAGTTTTAGCAGCAGCTTACAAATCTTATAAACTCTTACAGAAGCCTGTTTTGTAAATAATATTTCCCATGCAAATTAACTTTACGTCCCACAGTATCCCACTGCATTATTTTGGCCTCTTTACTTAAAAATCAATTACAAATCCCTCTGGGGTACGTTTCCACAGACAATAACGAAAGATTATGAATTATGCGCAACAAGTTACTTTACAACTTTAGGAACATCACACACCAAACGAAGGTGCCAGTCGCAGTCAGAATAGTCGACACCAAAGGGGGCTCTAGCCCACCACGAAATATTTTTGGGCCATCTCCTCCTAACACAAATAGCCAACAGTTAAAAATTAGGATTGCTTACAGCCAGCGAGACTCACACAAGAACAGAAGAACACAAAGAGAGAGGGTGAAAGAGACCGAAAGATACATTGACAGCGAATGACAGAGAATATAAATAGAAGAAGGAAATGGGAAAGAGAGAAGGAAGCGTAGAAAGAAAGTGAGAAAAGGTAAAGAAGAATAACGGAAATGGAAACAGAGGAACCAAGAGAGCAGAGAAAAATTGAAACATATGAAAACGGAGAAAGAAATAAAGATGATAGAGAATCCTAGTACCAGTGATAATTGTAGTAAGGTCAACCTTTGTGACGTTGTTCCCCCAAACATCCACATATTCTGTTTAAAGTAAGATTATCCTTCGTTTGTACCGGATTGTATCGCATTTACTTTCGTTTGCAACATTACAGAGTTCGAGTATTCACAAATTGAACTTGGGGGGGGGGGACTTCAGGTAGCCCGTACAGTTTTATCCCAGCGCATTTTTTCGATTGTACCGTAAGGATTTGAGAGTAAATTAAATTAATATTTGAAGTTCCCTCGCCCCCAACTTTAAAATGAAGGACAAAATCATTACGTACCATTGAAATAACTAAACTAAACAACTAAAAGTTCCCCATCATGGAGGAAGAAAAATCAAGCAACTTCTTGGATAGAATTTCGTTTGTGCACCTGAAATTTTATTTTTTATCGTTATAGTTTTCCAGTTATTTCTCTCCAAAAATGGGAGTGGGAAGGACGGAAACGAACTTAAACCATGATTTCTCAGTCTCCGTAACCATAGGCGTAAATTGGCGGGAACAAGGACCCCCAAAATTTTCAGATTTGTTAAAATCTTCAAGTTGGGCGACCTGAGGAGCAAAGTAATAAAGAGTAATATTTGTGATTTCGCTAGTTATTTAAATGTCTTAGCACGTCGAGCTGCGACGCCAGGGGGTACCTTGTTCGAATCCCGCTTGGGCAGGGTTGTTTGTAAATGTCCATTCATCAATTTCATCACTCATCCCCATCTTCTCAAAATTAGCCAAGAGGCACAAACCGCGAAGTAAAATAAAAAAATCAATCAAATCAAATCAAACCATGATGAATGCCATTCTTCGGACGAGAACTATTGAAAGGGCTCACACTGCATGCTAAACAGTGCCCTCTCACCGTGTACTGTCATTATTTCGAAATGTGAAACACATTTTGGTCTAAGCATTTCGGATAGGACAATCTGAGCATATATAAAGACAACTTACAGTGTAAAAATATTGAAAACGTTATTGAACTTACTTACCTTCGAATCCTGCTTTCTTATCTTCACTTTCACAGCAGACAAACTATTCTGGCCCACGGCACAGACGACCTCACACAATGTCAACGGCAAGGCTATTCTGGGATGACTTCCTGCTTGTCCCAGACGTCCTTCGATTGGTCCCCACGAAAAGTGCGCGGTATACGACGCGTGACTCGCAACAAAAGACACTGAAAGTGAATGTCCTTTAAACAAAGCAACGATCTTTGGGGGTGGGGGTGCTTTAGACAACTTTTGTGGCAGGCGGATCCACTGGGAGGGCGATGGGAGCGATCTCCCTTCCCAACTGGCAGTTCTTGGATATGATATTATACCTGAAATTTTTTAGACTCAAATGTTCCGCCTTTTATCCCCAAATTTAAAAGGCTCGATAATATTTATAAAATAAGTCAACTTTATGATCAAGATAAGCTAATCAAAACTGACACTACAGTTTAAATTTGTATTGAATCACTGTGCAATATGCTTCAAAATGAAATCGAACTGAGACCCCTTGAGGGAATAGGCTTTCGTGTTCTGTGCGTATTCACTATATTTCTCATATCTGCACATTCAGTTTACATTGTGGCAATAGGAGGTCAAGAGGCATTATGATACAATAACAACCACCTATTCCAGTCCTCGACCTGTATTTTTGCAAAGGAATTCTCTATCTTCTAGAACAGAAAAGACAGCTTCGTTCCTGTTTACAGTATAATATGTTGTTTATACAACCTTGGTGACAAAGAAGTACGACCAGAAAGGAATACGTGATTAAATGCACAGAGGCATAGGCGGTGGAATGGGTGACCCGCAGAAGTGACGCATGTGTGTAAGAGGAGGCGTGTGAGCAGGCAAGAATCGTGATCCCAGCATGTTGCACCCAAGGTCACGTAAAGAACGAAAACGGGGAACAATACACGTGACATTGAACTTCGACCAGGCACCAGACCCATACGGGAAAAATTCCAGATAGTGGCGCATTCGACGGAAGCATGACGTCACGGACACGATAAGGGAGTCCGCCGTATATAAGCGCGTGCTGTGCACCGAGGAACCGCAGTGCATCATCACCATGGCCAGGGGCAAACCTATTGACAACACCGTGAGGAGAAGAGTGGTGGAGTTGCAACGGGATGAACTCAGTGAACGGGAAATAGGGCGCCAACTGAACTTACCCAAGTCAACCGTCCACTGCATCATCAAACACCACCAAAATACGGGTACTACAGAGCCAGGTAAGGTCCCCGGTCGAAAACGCCTGCTGAGCGTGCGTGACCTACGGATATTTAGGCGCTATATCCAGACCAACAATCATGTTTCTGTGGCCGAATTACGACTGTGGACTCGAGAACGCTTTCACATTGAAGTGTCAACCAGAACCATTCGTCGTTACCTACAGCGATGCGGTTACAGAGTGTACAAGGCGAAACGTAAAAACTTCCTTTCCATGTTGAACAAAGGCAATCGACTACGGTGGGCACGAATGTACCGGGGATGGACATTTCGGCAGTGGAACAGGGTTTTGTGGACGGACGAATCCATTTTCAATGTTGTGTACGGGAAAATACGGAAAACAGTCATTTGTTGGAAGGAGGAACAGAATGAAGCGAAATGTTATGAACGTCGGGTATAGAAACCTGCGTCAGTGATGGTATGGGGATGCATGACGGCATCTGGGGTTGGCCCGCTACACGTCTGTGAGGGCATTGTGAATGCACACGCCTATACACGCATACTGGAGCGGCATGTTCCCACAGTGCGGAGGCACCTGTTCCACAGGCGGCGTCTCATCTGTCAACACGACAATGCCAGGCCTCATACAGCGCGGCTGACAAGAGAATGGTTGACTCGCCATCACGTGCGAACTCTGCCATGGCCACCATCGAGTCCCGACCTCTCGCCCATTGAGAATGTGTGGCGTGATCTTAAGCGACGTGTGCAACAGAGGGGACCCACGACAGTGGCTGCTCTTATCGCCTGCCTGCAGGAATGGCACCGCATCGATGTGGAATACCTTGAACGACTCGTCCGCAGCATGCCCCGACGCATTGCCACAGTTTTTCGCTGACAAAGCGGCGTCACACCATGGTAAACAGGATCCCCTCTAACAGTGGTCGAACTTCAATGTCACGTGTAGATGGACGAAAATGTTTTATTTTGTGTGGACACCATACATTGCTGCGTTTCAGCGGAAATTTATGTTTTCCTTTGTTCCATGTAGCCTGCTGAATAAAATATGTTCAGCATATGCATGTGTTCTCCTTCTTTCACAACGCACTCCTATATTTGTGACTGGTCGAACTTCATTGTCACTAAGGTTGTATATAGCAGTGCAAGTGTATGTTAGAATTGAGGTTCGGTGAGGTGAGGTATTCGAATGAAATTTGCCCTCCCAGCTGTAACTTCTGGATCCGCCACTGGTTTGTGGCAATTTGAAAGCGCTCTGTGGATACCAAAGTCCTAAGAAAATAAAGGACAGATTTTCTCTCCTCCACAAATTGATTGAGCTGGTTTATTTTATTTCGCTTTTGTGTCACTTTTGGCTAATAGCGAAGATGAGGATGAATTGATATGATTAAATTCATGAAGGGACACTCACAAAGAAAACACATCCCCAGGCCTGGATTCGCTGCGCTACCCACTCCGCCATGGAGACCGGCTTTCCTTCACAGAGATAAGTACTTCATAATAATATTAATGTACGTAGAATATAATATTGTAATTCTCATCCAGGAACAGCCCTATAGTAGGGGGGTGGGAGGATAAGGGCAGTTGATTCAGGTTCCGCAACAAACAACTTCAAAGTTCCCCAGAACTTATTAGTTAATAGTTGACATTGATACTTTCTAATACACATGATTAGTTGACCAAAAATCTAGATTTTTACCCACTAAAAAACTAATGTGAACATGAGAATGTTTTTTTGTCGCTTTTATATAAAGAAAACTTCAAACTGCGTTTATTGTGTAATGCTGGTTATTATCAGTTCGTTACAATAATCTGTAATGAAAATTTTATAATAATAAATGAGTATTTAATGTCTTATCGTTGAAAATATTGTCTTTGCATTTACTGTAGTGTCCTAATATACTGATTGGAACAAAGAACTCCAGAAAATATAACTTATATGGTGGTCGTTACCAAAAATAATGTACTCTTCCTGCGGGATTTGTAAGCAATAAGTTCTTCTCAATAAGGGGACGCCCATGGACAGGGTGCAGAGCTGTGGTGCAACGCTCTCGTCACTTGGTGTCCAGGTTCGAGCCTGGGTGACTGACTGTTGAAATAGCCATTTC
The DNA here is from genome assembly GCF_977018435.1 of Lepisma saccharinum. Classification (NCBI taxonomy): domain Eukaryota; kingdom Metazoa; phylum Arthropoda; class Insecta; order Zygentoma; family Lepismatidae; genus Lepisma; species Lepisma saccharinum. The sequence goes on along the minus strand of NW_028143300.1, from coordinate 67,159 downwards.
CATAAGATAAATTATTTTCCTGTATTTGTACATATTGCCAATGGACACGAGAACTTGCGGAAAATAACATTTTTTAAAAATAATCCAGATAGTTAATAAACAAGCGTGAATTTGAAAATAGGACGTATCATCCAAAATACAATAAGTAACTTCATTTTTTTTTAACTAGTCGTTGAATGCAGAGCCTTGCACTACTAATAAAACTGGATCTTAGATAGTGGTAAGCAGGAATAATGCTGTTTTCTTTTCTTTCTCACTGGCAGGCAGACACGTCATTCGAGGTATTACATATATCGATTGCCTTCGACTGTTGACTAGAACAATAGAAAACCAGAAATTTTTAAAGGAAGATCGGCCGTTGGTATAAAATTTATTATTACGTATTATGATTATTTTGATTGATTGATTTGCTTTATTTTACTTCGCTTTTGTGCCACTTTGGCTGAAACCGAGCACAATTTAAAATGAAGACAAGACCGAGAGTGGCAGCCGTCTCTATAATCGAGACTTATACTGTCCGAAAGCCTTGTATTGTTCAAGGGTTTGGTAAATCGTAGTGTAAATTATTTTTTGAATTCGTTATAATCAAAATTTCTATAATATGCAACTTGATTTACTTTTTATTTAAAGATGTTTAATTTTCTAAAACTTTAGTTTTTAAGTCATATTACTAAATGTCTTTAAACATTTCTTATATATTTATTATTGAGATAATCTAAACGAGACCGAGGCTTTTCCTTCGGGAAAGAAAGAGCAACGAGAACGAGTCTGCTTACAGCGACGTCTGGCGAAGAACGAAAGGTTCCTTCATTCACGACTCTCGTCTCAGTTTGTAACCTAAATTCATGTTGCACTTTTATTAATTTTTGTAAAAGTAATCCTAGGTTCAATGGCATTGATTAACTTCAGTTGACCATATTTTGAGAAATCTTACGTGCCAGTATAATGCAAACTGTCTGAAATAAATGTAATAAGTTAGCCGTGACCGAGCACGTTGAATAGTAGACTCAAGGGTTTTGCTACCGAATGCTTGACGGTCAAGTAGTTGGCTTATGAAAAGGTCCACGTATATATCCAAACCAATAATAATAATAATCTCTTGATTTAGTAGGTGACGTGCGCGTGGATTACAAGGAAGCAGAATTCTTTATAGGGGTGGTCAGGCCAACAATAAAATTTAAACAGTAATATTAATAACAATAATAATTATCAGCTTATGATTATTATTGTTATAAACTAATTGAAATAAACCAATTTTATTCCAAATGTATTATCATTACTACTATTATTATTATTATTATATCCTCCTTGGAGAGAATTTTCTTCTCGATCCACTTGATAAATGAATTTCCAGCGCAACAGTAACTTGACTGAGATGCTTATAGTTCTTAAATTTTGTTATTAACTTCTATAATAATAATAATACCCGTGGCTCTACAGCCCTCGAAGGCCCTTGACCTATCTCCCGGCTGCCAGGCTCCATCGCACAATCCTACCTAGAGGTGTGGAGATCTTCAACCAGTAATGGGGTGACGTGGGGTCAGTACGTCGAACCTCCAGCCGTTATAGGAGATATCCGTGACCGGGTTATACTACTCACTCGTAGCTCGCCAATTTCCTCACGATGGTGGGTTGCCACCGGTCCTATGCACAGGCCGAGAACCCAGAGACTGGACCCAGGCCGACTCGAACCCATGCCGTCGGAGCCCAAAGCACAGCGCCTTAAACCGCACTGCCAGGGACGAGGACAATTAACTTTTGTACAGTTTGTTCAAGAAAAAGCTTTCAAAGCTAGTTAGAAATTTTAATCACAGCGTTTATCAGAGGAATATAATCGTGTACCCGAAATAAAACATTGCTTCGACTTGTAATGTCATTCCCAGGGAAGACTTCAGGTTTGGTGCATTGACGCGTGACGCGCCCAGCAAGGGGTTGCTCGTTTCAAAGGAAAAGGAGAGAAAGTCCAGAAACGGAACTTTGGAGGATATTCACGTATGGTATTCAACACGTCGTTGCAAAATTTATTTGTTGCCACATCTATTTGAAGACAGTGGCTCAGAAAGGGAACCAATTTGCCTCATTAAATGTAGCGTATATTTGGAAATGAAACAAGAATAACAAATTGGAACTACGTTTATGGTATTATGTGCTCATTGAAATTAATTAGCTTAACCAAAATTCCTTTTGAATACTTAGATAAGCGGACCGATTTAGAAGCTTTTATGATTTTTGTTTATGCAGCTCTAAAGATTTCAAAAATATGGATAAGCATTTTAGGTTGTACATTGACTGTGATGTAGGGGTGGGGGAAAAGTAATGAAAGTTGAATGTCTTCTGGAGTTGCGGTCCCTTGCAAGGATAAAACGCAAAGTGGGATGAAACATTTTCTACTAGACTGTTTGTTGTTGGCGTTACCGCACTTAGACATACCTTTTGAATAAATGCAAAAGATAGTCGTTGGTGTAGTAAACTACGAAGCAGAGGGTACTAGGTTCAAATTTTGGGTAAAGTTTGAATATGTCCTTTTCTTTGTCTCTTCAGTGTTATCCTCATTGTTACAATTAAGCCATTCGTCAAATTGCAAATTGAAGTATTCGTCACATGTCATATTGGTGGCGTACGTAAGTTGTTTGGCAGAGAACTTTAAAAAAAGAATTTCAAATGCAGGAAGGATGGGAATTCTAGGAACATGACTATAACACAGGCCCGTTTATTTCGGGGGGAGGGACTCATCCTTATCACCACAGGCGTCGCCAGAAATATTTGCAGAAGGGGACAGGCCATTGATTGGTAGAAAGAATAATGACAATAATAATTATTACCAGTTTACCACGGTTATAATTATCATTTTACAATAACAACTATTATAAGTTATTGAAAATAAACCAATTTTAATCCAAATTATTTGTTATTATTATTATTATTGTGTAAATGGAGAGAGACTGCTACTCGATCCACTGTATTAGTGTATATCCAACAATATATCCAATTGTTTTTACATTTTGTACAGTTAGTGTACTGAAATTCATAGTTATTGTATTTTGTTATTATCCTTTACACATTCCGTCAGTAAAAGGCTTTAAAAGTTTTGCCCAAATTTTACTCATAAAGTTTATATAGTATGACTTGTCACAAAGAAAACTATAAATTTTGAGAGCTGGTGGATCCATATATTCTTTGGATTAAATGGTAGAATATAAAAATATAAACTGGTTCCTCTATTATACACTAAACTTTTTTCGATCTAATGTTTAATCCTGCTAAGTAAGTAAAATTAATTACCTCTATGCACTATTTAAATTAGATATTTGTAGGATTTCGGGGCTTCAGCCCCCTTAGCCCTCCCCCTGGCTACGTGCCTCATAACAAGAAGGCATAACCCTTCTCTTATGGTCATAATCCTTTATGATAATCCCAGTGACTTCGGAAATATTAAATTTTTAATTGTGGTGGGGTCACATTTTAAACATTAAGTTTATTTTACATCTCAGCACAGAGAATTGTCTTGACGCCTCTCGTTAAACTTACTGTAAAATAGTAAGGTTAAACAAATTATTTAAACGTTAAAAAATAATTCCAATTACATTGAGTACTCAGGATGTGTACTCCTGGTGTCATATCTGTAATCTGTGTTTTGCATAAGAGCTTCCTCCTAGCCGAAAAAAGTAATGAAATAAGAATAGGAAAAGTGTAATGCAGCCCCACAGATAAGCGTTATGAATGAACACTAGAAATACCGACTCCAAGTAACAAAATTTACTTCTCCAAGATAACATTGATAATGAAGGCACATTATATTTTCATGAGAAAATAACTACAAAGATACAGTCATACAGGTTCGAACAACAAGAAAGAAGAAATATTGTAAACAAAAAAACACAGTTTTTTATGCCTTAATTTGTATGCACTTGCACGATTGCATATGTCACACGTTCTTTCAGGCTATAAACATGTATTTCCTTTGTTTAAGTGCAGTAAGAAATGTAGCAGCAAATCTAAACCTCAATATGAAATGTGAGAGGAAAAATCATATTTTTCTTTCGGCTTAATTTGTTAATTACTGACGTAAAGCAGTGAAATTGTACTTGAAAATAAGAAATGACTATTCAAATAGATTATTCCTGAAATTTACATGTAACATACAGGTATTTATTTCGTACACTTTTTAGTTATTAAAACATCACAGGAATCTCAAAACTGACAGGTTTATTCCAAGGTCCGTCGACCGCTAGTTTCCCCCACACGAACAACGCGACGGACTTTAGGTTCTCGACCTATTTTGAAAGTATTTCACGATTTAGTCACTCGAACCAGCGCCACTTGCAGTACAGCGCCTCTGCTGAATATTTAGAGAACTGCTACAGGGTGGTAATTTGTTGGGAAAAGGGTTCAGCAGGTAGCCAAATTGCCTCGGAGAGACTGGCAGGGGGTCCAGGACGACAAACGTTGTCATGTCGGCAAAATTCTTTCGCTATGACAAGGCCTGTGAGTGGATTTTCAGTGGGAAAGTTTGTACATGTGGCATCACGGTGCAGCCGAAACTCACCCAAAGGGGTGTATAGGGAAGGTTTTCACGACAGATCTGCACTCACCCTAGGGTAAGGAGGAGAAACTCACTCAAAAGGGTGAGGATTCCGAGTATTCTGACCTTCGAAGCCTCCAAAGAGCGAAACTCACCCCAAACACACCTTTTTTTTTTTTGCAGTGTAAACGACTCAGTTATTGGCACGTTCACCATCGGATTACGATGGGGAGAATCCCGGTCGGTGGGAATCTCGGTCGGTATCGCTGTCGTAGACGTGCAGGCGGTGTCCATTGCCTCGTTCGTTCTGACCGCTCATATGTTTGCGACGTCCGGTTCTGTTGATTCTGCCGCCGAGAAGTATTGTACGGATTTAATTACTTCTGTTTTTGATTTTTAGGACAGTTATTTTGTTTTACCATAACATTCGTACTTGCGACGCTCGATTATTTTGTGCCCGACAAAGGTTGGAGTCTTCCTGTCGTCGTACGCCACTCGTGTTGTCATAGGTTTGCCAACCTATCGGTTCTTCACACACTTCATAACCTTTAAGAAGTGTTGCCAGGTCACGAATGTTCCTTGGTGCATTGGTAAAGCACAGATGTCGCACTCGAAAAGGGAGTTGTTCATTTATCAACGGCACTCCTTTACTTTCCCGTAAACTACCAGATAGGTTCTTGAAAGCAACGTAGGTACTCCAGGCGTAGGTTTCGACGGACGCATTAGTTTGACTGGAATAACGGCGCAAAGCAGCAAGTTGTCTTTGTTTAGCTTCCAAGGAAGCGAACTATTCCTTCACTGTTCACAAATGTCCTCATAATTTCGGAACTGGTGACGTTTGGTGGATAGCCTTTGAGCCGTTCCCGCAAAGATTCGTGACAGCAAACCTACTCGACACTCATATGGCACATGCATTAGGCGGAAGTTAAGGTTTAGGTATGTCAGATACTTTTGGGCTGAGTACGCTTCAATGTTTTCGTCAAAATTTGGTAATTGGTTTATGTCTGTCATGCGGGGCAAACGAAGATTCCACTCTCTTAAAGGCACACGATCCAAATCGGACATTGAATCACTAACTCGTCTGTCGTCACTATCGTTCGGTCCAACACGAACTGTCTCTCGGACAGGTACGAAGGACTCGCGTTCAGAAAGTTGTTGATCCCTTTCAATGTACAATGGCGGCTGTTGTGCATACATTCCTTCAGTATGACGGAGCGACGAAGTAATGGGATGTTGGATATTTTCCCCTACCGGAGTAAAAGTCTAGTCTCGAACAACGAAATTTGTTACACTCTGCCGTAGGTCTGCAATATCGTTTTGTAAGTTCGTCTGTGTCTCCGTCAAGTCTCTTGCAATTGTGTTCGCAGACTAGATATGTCTTGGGAAAGTTCGGAAACTTGATCTTTCCAAAGCCCTTCATCTCTGTTTCTAGAACAGTCTGTTTTGACACTAAGCCCCGTTGTGCCTCTTCGACTTGGCCAATGCTTTCAGAAGTCAGCTGGATTTGGACAGGAAGAATTCTCAGTTGTTGCATAATATTGCATAACATTCCCGCTATCTGTTTATTACTTTATTTTTCCTTCACAGATAATACAGTGACAAACTGTTTGTGTCTTTGTCGGTCTCTCTCTTCACATTCACGTTCCTTCTGTTGATGCTCACGTTCCATTTGTTCTTCACGCTCGCGTTCATTCTGTTCACGTTCCTTCTGCTTACGCTCGCGTTCCTTTTCTGCAATCACAGCAATCATCTGACCCTGTCTCCCTATCACGGCCTTTATCCAATCAGGCACCACCGACACGGAACTTAGCGCAGGCTCCACCGGCCGCATTGTCTGTTCAAAGCACCTTGTCGTTCTCGCCCACAACAGTCTGTTCTTGCTATGCACCCAGCATGGAATAAATTGTCACAACTTCGGCACCGGTATCCTGATTCCTGGGTCCAGGTAGCGCTGCAGCACGCTGCTGTCGTCTCCTGTACTCCGCCGCGTGTTTGACTTCTGAGCTTCTTGCGATCCATCTTCGGGGGAAGTGGCATGGACTTGGAAGGACAAAAACACCGCGGACAATCGGAAAACACTTGAAACAATGGAGCGAAAGACAATCTTCTCTCTTCTCGATCCCCGTCAGGGAGACGTGGAGAGCACTGGTGCAACCTTACTAACTCAGTAGAACATGATGGTAATACCCCAAGGTTCGGGCAGAGATACTTGGTTCCTTCCCCTTTTATCCATCTGTGAAGTCCGTTTGAAGTCCACGTGTTTGTTCACACGCGATTCTGGTATTTTTACTCGTATTTCAGTTTTAAATGAAAAACCGGGATATATGCCAATTATAATTTATTCGACTAACGCACGCTCGTGTATAACATAAGACAAAATTAAAATAAAACACTTTTGACCGGTTACACTTAGAAATGCGTAAGCCTAATTTTCTTCTAGACCAAGAACAACTTTCTCCCTAGCATCTTACCGGAAGAACTCCCAACGACTCTCAGGAAAACGTTACTTCTCTCCACTGACTCAGTGGTACCACAGAAAGTGGATAAAAATAATGTACATGTATGAACAGTAACATAATGAAAAGTATATTCATCCGGCACAGTGAATTTTTATATGTAATGGCAACAATGCAAACGGCAACGCGTAATCTTCTACTTGACAAAAATGTAATAAAATAAACAATGACTTTCGAAATAACGACAAGAAAGAATGGCGTCTGTCAAAAACATGAAAATAAGAATAAATATAATAAATTTAACTTAAAAATTAGTAACTTCGGCTTCACTAAACTGATTGAAATAAACTTACGACAATCTCTACAACGTTTAATAGCAAATCAAAGTGTTTCTGTTGTTTATAAAATTGGTTATACAGGGTGTATCAAAAATAATCATCCGATTTAAAAATGCTATATTTAGGAAACCAATGGACATATAACCTTGCAGTAAGTTGTACAATACATGCTGGAATATAAAGTTTTGCTTGCAATAAGGTTTACTTTGTTGCAGGTAGGTGCCACTGGTGCAACTCACTCTTTAGTCCGCGTCAGGATGGCAACCCAGCAACCGGCAGCATTCTGCGTGCAACGTCGAATACTGTGAGCAGTAGGTGGTGCAGCACCGTATTTACGACGAAACTCACGCTGCACAACTGTAACGGACCACATTTGTTGAAGTGGAGAACGCAGAAAGCTTTCGGTTGTTGGGATGCCATCTTGAAGCGGACTAAAGAGTGAGCAGCACCAGGCGCCCGTTCCGAAAGTCGCACGAGTTGAACTCGTTAAACGAGTTATGGTAAATTGCCGTCCCATAAGTGCTCTCGTGCATTTCGTTATGCTGTCCCAAAAGTCGCTTTCCGTCCTTCTCGTGCAAGAACGAGATTCACCAAACGCACGGGCCAGAAGACTGGTTTGTTCGGTGAGAATCGTCTGCTGCGTGCAGGCAACGCGCGTGCATGATGGCTTTAAACTGCATATGAAGCAACATGCGTAAGACGAGTGTGCCTCAACTGTTCTTACAATGTGATTAAGATGAGTAACAGTGTCAGCAGTAGGGTTTATTTCTGCCATAAGGACATGCCTTCCGCTCGACGCCACGAGGACGCTGCGCCTGCGCTTTCGTCTAGAGCGTTCCATAAGTCAGTAAAATAACTCGTTTCACCAGGTTGACGAGCCAAGTTACTCTCGTTAAATTCGTTTCGTTAAGACTTTCGGAACGTACCTACCTGCAACAACGTAAAACGTATTGTAAGTGAAACTTCATATTCCAACATGTATTTTACAACTTACTGCAAGGTTCTATGTCCATTGGTTTCCTAAATATAGAACTTTTAAATCGGATGATTCTTTTTGATACACGGTGTATTTGCTGCTAGTATTTACACTTCTAGATATATCGGTGTATAAAATTAACGATGAGTAAGGCGGCCATATTGGAAAATTTGGTTTAATCCATTAATATAACTTTTATGAAAATAATATGAATTATTAACTGTAAAATAAGTGAAACTACCTGTATAATAAACATGAGATAATTTACTAGCCATTATATACTAATATTCGTTAAATAATGTAATAACACAACGAAGTAATGGCTAACTCGGGGGTCATTACAATTTTTATTTAACCTTCAAACGGTAAGGTGAGGGTCGGATCCGACCCAAGCGGAAGTTTCTTAGTCACTGTTTCCAACTCCCGTATTTTCTGGTGACATAGCTTCAGGTAGCCTTCACCTTACTCTTGAGGAAGGCGTCTGAGCGACTGCACGTCCTAGGTACGTCACTGTCCGGTTTTATTCTTATTTATATTAGCACTTGTCGCTGTCTGGGTCGGATCCGACCCCACCTTACCATTCACGGTAGACATTCTCCCTGTAATTTCACTTTTTTTTTTCAGTTTGTCCCAATTGTTGTGCACCATGGAGTTCAGGAAGTTTATCTGCACTGCGGATGAGATTAGAGCTGAGTTGCAAAGACAAGAAGAGGACTCCGAAGGAGACTGGGATGATGAAATAACTGAAGGCATCTCCGAGTCAGAAGATGAAACATTAGCGAACAGTGACGATTGTGAAGATGTGTTTGATTGTGTTGATGGGGACGTTTCAGATTGGGAGGATCGTGATTCTCAAGTTGCAGTGGTAGAAAATAATGATAGACAATTTGAACTAGGTAAAGATGGCGAAACAGTTTTGAACGACAAGCCGCTGCGTTCAAAATTTTCAAAGACACCACCTTCGAATATCATCACTCATTTGCCTGGACCCAAAGGAAATGCACGTGGAATTACTGATGAATTCAAATTATTTTCCTTATTTATTAGTGATGAAATCATCGAAACAATTGTATGCCATACTAATGAAGAAATAGAAATGTCCAAACTCAAGTACATTTCAAGTCAGTGGTTTATATTTCCTACTGATCCGATGGAAATCAGAGCTCTGATCAGACTGTTATACATGAGTGCTCTACTAAAAAATTCTGGTTTGAGACTTAGTTACATGTTCTCTCCCATATATGGCCCTTCAGTATTCCGCTGAACAATTTCCCAAAAGAGATTTGCCTTCCTTCTGCAAAATTTAAGATTTGATGACAAGGCCTCCAAGAATACACGAAAATCTACGGACAAATTTGCTACGTTCAGAGAAGTGTGGAATGCTTTTGAAAATAATTGTGGAAAGTATTACAGTCCTTCTGAGTACGTCACAGTGGATGAGACTTTGCTAAGTTTCCGGGGCAGATGTCCTTTCAGGATGTATATTCCATCGAAACCTGATAAATATGGCCTGAAAATTATCTCGCTCTGTGATGCGAGAACCTTTTATTTTCTTGGAGGCATTCCATACATCGTTAAGGAACAAGCAAAGAAGAAGAGGGATTTGCCTCTGTCAGCACAGTATGTTGTACGACTAACAGAATCACTGAAAGGGAGCAACATAAATGTGACTACTGACAACTGGTTTCCCTCATATGAGCTGACTGAAGCACTTCTTGAAAGGCAACTAACCTTTGTGGGCACTTTGCGTAAAAATAAACTGCAGCTCCAGTTGGGTCTTCTCGGTTCATATATCAAGATAACAAAATGTTGGTTTCTTACACTCCAAACAAAAGTGTGCTACTAATTTCTTCAATGCACTTTGCTGGAACCATAAATGATGAATCGAAGAAATCCGAAGTAACGGAATTCTACAACATGACTAAGGGGGGTGTTGACGTCTTAGACAAGCTGTGCCATGACAAAAGCACTAAGAGAAAAAGCAGAAGATGGCCAATGAGGTACTTTTATGGAATTCTAGATGTTGCAGCAGTAAACAGTTTTGTGCTTTACAAATGCAATGCAAACAAGGATTCTCACCCTAATGATGCACGCTCCACCTTCCTAAAGCGACTTGCATTTGCCTTGACTACATCTCTGATGAAGAAAAGAAAAGAAAACCAACATTCCGAAGGAGCTTCGCAGCACAATTGTTCAGTTGATGGGGAAGGAACATGAAAGAGACAAGAAAGCAAGAAAACCAACAGTACCAGAAGGCCAATTCCCAAAGAAAAGAAGAAGGTGTGAATTATGCAGTTCTTCAAAAGACAGAAAAGGGAACGAGTTCTGTAGAATGTGCCATCGTTGTTTGTGGTGAGCATAAAGTAATATTGTGCCCTTCTTGTACTAATGACTGTAGTGATGAAGAAACCAAAATGTGTTAAGTTTGTTTTACAAACTGTGTTAATGACTACTTTTCCAACACTAATGTATTCATTCGTAGTGATAACTGTTTGTAGTTTGAAAAGAAACAAATCTAGACTACACTACACTTTACCTGTGCTGAAACTACAATTTCATGTTCTGTTTATATGGATGTAGTTTTACTAATTTTGCATTTAGTTTTTCAAGATTTATATATGCATTTGTAATTTATTTTTTAGACAATCTCGTTTCACTTTACAGTTGTTTTGAATCCGTCCATTCTGTAAATGAGATAAAGAAAGGTTGCTAGTTTTGGAAATCAGTGGGAATCAGTGAACGCGGAAAAGCAAATACTTTTCTTTTTTAGAAAATTTTGTAATCAAATAGAATTAAAGGTCTTATGACTAAAGTAATTTTAAATCTAAACAAGTGATCATGCTTGACCTTCCATTTTTTGAACATCAAATTGACAACATTTCAGATGGGTAGGATACGACCCAACCTTACCGTTTATGTTCTGAGAATTCACCTTACCGACGAAGGGTTAAGATTATATGAGAAGAGGTAGCGTGTTTGTTCCTGACGAGGATGATCGTATATTCAATTCTCCATCGAGGCAGGATTTTTTTCAGGAGTGTAGCGTTGGGCGTAAATTTCTCCACCGTGCTTGTAGATTAAAGTTGGTCTTTGTATTTCACGAGGTGAAAGTAAATATTAAGAAGTGTTGCAACATATCATGAAGCTGTTTTGATGGTAATCATGAGCCACGTGGAATGAGCAGAATCACGTTACGTACGTACATCTAAGTCTGACGTTGGTTGTTTCGAATTGTAAATTTAGTGGAAAGTTTGTTAGATCTAATTCTAGTGAAATAAGATAAGTATTTTAGGCACACAGCAGTGGCGAATTAACGATCATTCTCCGGTTTTTCATCTTTTTGATGTCACTCACTATATAAATAGTTATTAGAAATATTCTTTATCGCACCGCCTCGGTCGCAATATCAATTTATTACGTTAATTGGGGATTTACTATTAGTTTTAGACGCAATGTCAGATTGAAGTGAGAGTATTAACGACAGTCATTACGAAGGAACTAACATAACATAGCAATGTAAACTAATTATACCATTACACCCTCCCCACTACATCAACGAATATGTTTGTGTGTGTGTGTGTGTGTGTGTGTGTATGAACTAATTTCGTTCCAGTATTTATTCATATTTTGAAAAATATTCATGTACATTTGTTCATATACAAACTTGGATAAGATACATTATACTACATACAAAAGAAAAAATATATTTGCGTAGAAAATATTACAAAATTAGATAATGGAAATGTTGTTACTCTCAGGCTTCTGAATCCTTACCATTTTCTATTGATCAACTTGGCTTGCCTTGTCGATCAATTGCAAGTTAGTGATTTCGAATACACGAGGAACCATTTTCGCAGCGAACGAATATTTTTGTTAAGCAAAAAGGTTAAGGGAAACTACCTCTACCAATTCATGTACAGCTTTGCTAAATTCAAGGTGACCCAATTGCAATCTCGAGTAGTATCGCCTTAAAAATATTAAATGCATCGAAGAAGATTACGATCATGATAACGAGATTTGGAACGTATTTAACTGTAAAACGATAGGTGATTATTACGATATGTATATAATTTTGGATACGTACCTTTCAAGCAGATGTTTCATTAGCTTTTCGAAAGCCTTGCTTTGGCATATATCATGTTGTGTACATGCGTACATGTACACAGAGTTTGTGTCGAATCTACAAGCCGCAAAACACCGCAGTGCGGGTTGGGATTGGGGAACAAGTGGAGGGCGGAGACAAGTAAGCCATTAGCATAGTACAGGGTTCGTATAAACGTTTACAAAAAATAAACGTAAGTACTCAAGGGTACAGAAACGAATACAATATATACAGGTAAAGGTAAAGTCAGTGCCTGATCTACAAACCACAAAACCCCGTAGTGCGGAGACAATTAAGCCTTTACGGTGCCCTCAGCCATTGACATAGTAGCGAGTTCGTATATGCGTATGTAAAACGTATACTTAGTTACTTATTGGTACAGAAACGTATACAATATATAATTTCTCGTTGAATTGAATTGATGCATCGACGTTCAAACTGTAAATCGACGAAGGGTTGTGTTGGATGTTCTCTTCGCACATGCTGTGTTGCATTCAAATAAAGTATACTTTGTCTCAGAAAGCTCTGGGGCAAGGCCGCGCATATCTGTAGAGAAGGCTAGATTGCGAGTTAGCGGAGCGAAGCTGTGCGCACTTCGGCAAATGGCTGGTAGCCAAACTCATTTCCCCACACCCTGTAACAGTTTTACAGTCACAGACACTTCTTGGATGCAAACATGCAATTAACTTTTAACAGAATTGTTACAACCCGGGTGTGTCCATGAGTGTACCAAGTATACGCCATAGTAACACCTTGCACATTACCTGCTAAAATAGACATAAACAAATTATGTCAAATTCGCATTTCTAACTTCTAGTCGCAAGACAATTTTACTTTAGGAAGTGCAATTTGCCTTAGATAAGGCTCTACTATTTTTTCTCAAATTTTTCATCAAGTATCATATTTATCTACTATATGATAGCACTTTAATCTTTTATTTTCATTCTCAGTACCATCAGCTAATTTGTGTTTGAGAAATGACCCGCTTCTTCCAGAAGGACGTCAGCAAAATTTTCATTGAACTTAACATACAGATGAGTTTGAAGTGTTCACGAAATTCAGTTTCATGGAAAAAATGAGTACTTATTTTGTGTGTTACTAAATACAACAAGCAGCATGGAGTAGAGCAGTACATTTGATACAGTGAATGGTATCTTGTGTAGGTAGATTATATTCCATTCATATTCTGAGTGATACTTAAAAATGTCCATTCACAAGAAAATTTGTAATGAAACATTTAATTTCATCTGAAATAGAGTCTCCAAGCCTGTTGTATATTAAGTTTTACATGTATACATAATACCAGTAATTTCTTCATCAAGAAACATTTCAAAGTATTCCAAAAATGTTCAGTAATTTACGTTTTCTGTGTAGAGTAACGGGCAATGAAAATGGGATGGCTGTATCCTGATATTCTGGTCTCCCTGCAGGGCATTATGTGTGTTTACTTACTCTACAGAGACGGCAGACCTTCTTATTGAAAAGTTGCTACTGAATCCTCTAAGAGTTACGCAACACATATAACGCATTACAAGAAAACCAGGATTTCTGGAAGTAGATGTCCCATTTTTTATTGCCGGTGACTGTACAGCTTGACAAATTGCGCCAGAACTCCTTTTTCCGAGAGGACTTCTTGCGTGGTTCCTTTCCTGATTTCCATTTGTTGGAATCGGAAGAAATTGAATAATTCCTTCTCTTATTCCATGTTGCTTACTTGATGATGCCGTGACTCCTGTTGTATTACTCTGAGATATTTATTATGCGTGTTCCTGTTGATGCTACCCACAATGAACTAGAGATACACAGTTCCGTATATGTATTCGCTGGTGCACCTAATTTATTTGCTGGGACATCATTAATTTACGTGACATTTTCAATTTACGTGACATTTTTGTTACCAGAATCATCCTTTAAATCAGCAGTAGTATTTATATGCAGAATCAAAATTTCTTTCTGCCACTGTTTCATCTGTTTCTTATAAGATACTCAGGAGTTCATTTAGGATTACTCGTTTGATAAAATATACATGAATTTTGTTAAAATATATATTATTTTGTCATAATTACACATAAAATCACTGTTCCTTTCATTATACATCATCGTTCATAATCACTCATGATTCTACATCATGTATCATTTATCTTTTGCAGAGATCACATATTTGATATAATATCTGTCACTCGGTCATCATATATCATCACTCATTCATCGTCAGCAGCAATCACATGAAATAAAACTATAAAAGCCTGATAAATACAAAAAGTTTGGAAACATATCATGGTCAGCACTCAATTCCACGTTAACTAGGATTCGAAGCTAGGATGATAAGCACAGTCCATACGTTACCATTATTATATAATAAAGATTTTTAAGCTAATTACAACTCTACCTCTAACTAAGTAAAGTCTACGAAAACTTTAAGTACGTAAACTATTCCTCTTGCATTGCGATCTTACATGTCAAATAGTTTAGTTTGTGCTTTTTGCTAAAGTCCTTCTGGAAGGATCCCCAAAAGTAAAAAAGCGAAATATGGTGAGCTGTGTTTCAATATCAGTGCTTCATGAATATATATCGAGAAGTAGTCTCCTAACTTTATTACAAGTGACGTTGTGTAGCCTTCACATTCGGGTGTTCGCAATAAGATTTTGATATTGAATACAGATTTACTATCCTGCTTTGTCTAAATATACATTCAGTGAAAAATTTGAGAATAATAGTTAAATTAATTTCAACCATTTTGCAAAACATTCACGCTATATTCAAATAATACACGATTTTAAATTCAATTAAGTTATTTATAATTAGCAATGTCTAATCCAAAATAAATACTGATAATAATTAGTGTAGCATGCAATCTGAGTTATGTAAACGTAGAGCTACCATACCTCGCAATCTACATTTTTACGTTAACTCGAACTGCACTCAGTATTGAAAGCATGGTAGTGGTCCTGGATTCGATACCCGGTGGAGGCACATAGAGGTTCGGATCCCACTTTATGCTGCAAGTCGAGTCCCAATTAACCTTCTGTGCATGAAGTGGACTTACAACAACAATTCAAAGAAGGTAAATTCAGAAAGTTGCTTACCTCTTGACAATAAACACGGAAAACAAAATAATACATTCACAACGTTGCATCTACATAGCAATTTCTTTGAATTTGGTGTACCAATCATTCTTTGAACATTTTTTTTGGAGAGCTTACCTGCTTCAAGACTTACAACAGATATTTCGTCATTATTTGAAATGGTTGTTGTGTTTCGCTACGTACGAGAAGCCAGGAGAAAAAATTTGGAACTTCAAATCACGTTTAATTGAGTGTTTATGAGCACAAACATGATCTGACCGAATGTTTTTGAGAAAATTGAAATGACCAGCAAACAAAGTAACACTATTGCACAAGCTTCGACTTAAAATGAAGCAACGTAGTATTGCCATTGGTAGGTTCTGGACACATACTTTGATCTACATTTTTCTTTACACCCTTGGAAGCACCCCTTTGTCCTACTTTTGTTCTTACGAGCTGTTACGGCTTAAACTAACCTATAGGATCAAACACTAGCGGCTGGCAACACTGCTCTTTGACCTCTATATATTTTTGTGTATGCTTGTCGACGTCTCTTGCAAATGACGAGGGTATTTTTTTTCTTTACTATCTTCCACGGGCTAAATTAACCTACAGGGATAAACACACGGCACCGGCTTTGGCATCACTCTCCACACCTATGTATTCTATGTGTGCGTGTCAACTCACTTCTTGCAAAAATTCTTACCATCTTCCACTGGGTAAATCAACCTGCAAATATATAGGCAGTAGCAGTTGAAAACTCACTTTTAATCTATAACGTGTGTAAATCTATTTATTTTTTAAATATATTTTTTAAAAAAACCCTGGCTCCCAAAGAAGCAAAAATTATCCCGCCAAGGGTGCGCGATGCCCATCACAGTTCTACCGGCCGCGGCTATATTATTTCTTCTATCAAGCCACGCCTCTGTACGTCTTCATTGTTCTTTATTTTTTTTCTCTTAGACCGTGACTCCCTACATAGAACTTCCGTGTGTATTTAGCACGCAACGTGTATAGCTATCGATTCTAGTGTTCGACGTTGTTTTTTTTTGTTATTTTTTTATTATTTTATGTTTGAAGTAAACAAATATGGAAAAATAGAAAATTTGAAGAAATAAATATCTTGTTTAATTAACAAGGGTGAATGAAATTTGTAAGAACTAAAGTTGCATGTTTATTAACCTAGGGTGATAGGAGGAAAATGTGGTTGCTGCATCTGAAAGAATAAAAGAATTCGAGCAAACCAGTTAGAGTTCAAGTTCTATTCTGATTTCTGCCGTCGTTTTTGCAAACATTATGCTTCAGAAGAGGCCAAAGATAGGCAGCTGACAGCAGTGAGATCTCGCCGATACTCAAAGCAGTCCGGTATGAGCATGGAGGAATATGCCTGGTCTATTTACTCAGCCTACCGCAATCTGTCTGCCCGTTACATAGAACCTGAGATTGTGAATTTAATTATCTCCCAGCTTCCATATAGAGCTCGCAGTCTGAGTTTAGCTAATTCTGCTCAAACTGTACGGCAGCTAGCCGACTTTCTGAAAAGGTTCGAGGTGCTTGAGGAGCAGGAGAGTTGGAAGCCTGCGTCTAATAGAGAAGCTGCTGGCCAGGGAAATGCTCCTAGACAAAATAGAATTGGAAACCGACCCGCCGGGTCAGACAAGCTACGCAGAACCATAGAAATGGTTATTCCAAATACAATAGGCGTCGTAATCCTCTGAGAAGGGATGGCAGGAACAACTACGCACGTGGGCCGCGTCGTTCCAGAGCTGATCCAGAAGACCATTCCCGTGGCTCTTCACGTAACGCCTCTGAACCCAGTAACTTCAGAGCGACGGCGCCTCCGTTTGAACCTTCTGCTTCACGTTTGACGAACGAGCAACGGAAAGCGTCAACATAACAAGATACTTTTGTTGGGCACCATCGACTAGTGCTAATCCGAGTGGTATGCAGTCAGATTTTGCCAGTAGCCCAACTAGAATTCTTCTTTCCCGATCACGGTTGGGCTAAAATCTTGGACTTCTCTGGGAACAGATGACAGCGTTATAAATAGTGATGATAATCTTCTTTTTGTTGTGCTCACTCTCAATGAAGGAGAACAAAGATATGGTAGAGCACTACAACAGGCAGTTAGAAAGGAAAATTTACCCAGTGCTCCGTTATTTAAAGCAACTGTAACAGGCGTTGCTTTTATTTTATTTGTGTTTGGACACTGGAAGCGAATTTTATCTCATGAGCTACGCCATTTGGAAGAAGATTAAAGAGAAACTGCCGTCATTGCAGTCAGAGCAGCCCTTGGCTGAACCTCGCCCGCTGAATAAAGAAATTTATTATTAACCATGTCCAGATGTTAGCCCGACTGATTTCACTGGGAGAAACAAAACTAGGGTTGTGGAATGTATACAAATATATCTGGAGATTGCTGGAAGAAATTTATTGGAGGACTTGTTTGTCTTGAAAGGTCTTGAAGCTGACTTTATTTTCGGCTACCCATTCCTCAGGAAATATGAAGCAGGAATTGACCTACAGCGCGAGAAGTTATCCCTCACCGTAGACGGAGTTCCGGTACAGCAGGACCTCGTGAATAATGGATCTTCGACAGGGACGTATGTAAGAAAAGTCCGTGAAGATTCCCATGTCGAACAGTGGACGGCTAGTCCTGTCAACATTCTTCAGAAGTTCAATGCGAATGAGATGTTATGCAAAAGGGGTAGAAGCCAATTGAAGGAAGTCTTAGCGAAGCATAAAGATGTATTTTCCGAGATACCAGGTACTATTAAAAATTTCCAGTGTGAGATTGAACTCACCACCACAGAACCTGTGTATCGATCTTCATATCCCATACCGATAGCAAAAAGGAAACTCCTTAAGGAAGAACTTGAAAAGTGGAGACAATGGGGTGTTATATAGCCTTGTAATTCCCTTACTTTATTTATTTATTTAGGAAAAGATCCTTAACAGAACCAATAGTTCCAATTACAAAGGATCATATTAAATACATTTATAATAAAGATTAAATATACATTTTAAAAATTACAATAATACAAAACTACAAAACCACAGAATTACAATATTACAGAATACAAAGCAAAAGATAAAAATATAAAAATGGCACTAGGTATGTTACACAAAGTAACAGAACAAAATACAAACACATTATAGTACAATCACAACAGAGTACTGCTAAATACTTTCAGATACAAACATATTATACATCGCACAATAGTCGATGAACACCAAGATTAATTACACAATTTGTACAAATATGAAGTCCATATGAGAGTAAATAAGGCATGACTTTAAATACATAGTATCGATAAAAATAATATAATACAAACACAACTTGAATCAAATTTATTGTGAATTTAAATGATTAGGCACTGACAATATATGTCGTTTTATTATTGAGCTATATATTCAAAAAGGAAGCGCAAAGTCTACTTTAATTCCCCTTTTACTATTCTGGGCTACACAATTCCTTTCTTCTCTTTTCAGAAACTCATGGTATATTTAAACAATTATCAGAGATACATGCAATTTATGAGGTATCAGTGAATAAATGTGTTCTGTAAACATAATATATTTCGCCAATATGATAATCGATTGATTTGGTGTTTTTAATCCACTTTATGCATAGTAAGGATAATCGGGACTGGATCTACAGATTAGGGTGGGATCCGAACCACTATGTGCCTCCTCCAGGTATTGAACCCGGGAACCCTTGCCAATATGATAACATTACAAAACTAATATATCATAAAAGTACAGTCACAATACGGTATATCCTTTGGCCAATACAGTTAATACGTATAAATAGCATTGAAAATACTGCATACACCACTACAAAATAATGAAAATGAAGCTCTTGGGAAAGATATATGTGTGCATCACTCATGTATGAGCCTACCATGTTGCATTCACCTTGATGTACATGGCAATAGTTTGACTTCCTCTTTAAACTGCACGTCCAGTTACAATTAGCCTATTTATGCATAAAGTAGAACTACAAAAAAACCTTAACAATGATCTGTGATATACCACTTGATACGAGGTTTGATCATCTCATTAGACTCTTCAAGTAAACAACAATAAATAATATAAAGTGCCTTGTAACGATTGGAAATATTCGCCGTGCATTTGCAAGAGGAAAATATACTATTTAATGCTACAGAAATCTTAACAAACCCACACATGCACAATTAACCTACTCATATTCAGAGATGATTTTACATGGTGAGTTTTCAATTCCTACTGTTAAACTTTATACAAAAAAAAACGTTTAATTTGTACAAAGTATTGAGCACTTTTAATTGTTTAGAAATTTTATAATTATTTATTCATAAAGAAATTAGACAAATGCTTACCAATGTATATCTCAGTTTGTGCTGTAGCACTGGCCCATCATTCATGTGTAATTCTGGCACTTTTGATATTTACTTCTTGATTCATGCTCCAGCAGGTATTGTGAAAATGCTCTAATGTTCATGGTTCATTGCCATTGGCCACTAGTCATCTTTAAGATAAACAAATAACAAGGAAATATTAAACTATACTTTCACTTTGATACATTTCTAAACTTTAATAACAATATAAATAATGGTGAAATATGTATAATATCAACCACAGGTACAAGAACAACATTACGAGTGAAAAAACTACATGAAAATGTACAAACACAATGTTCTTATTTGAGAATTCATAAACAAATTCTAAATTGTCATTTTTCTCAATGAGAATAAAAGTCAAGAAAAAAAAAGGTTTGCTCAAAATTCTATTGATTCCTGCCAATATTCATTCTTCATTATATCTCTGAATTAAAATTTGTAGGTAGGCTAATGAAGACTGGGCCTACCAATGTCTCTCTAAAAATTATGGGAGAGGAATTCACACATGAGTAGGTTAAGCAGTTAGTTTTAGTCTTTCCTCTTTCAATTACATTTAATTCACATATATATCTGCATGATTTTATTATGATTTGATGTATATGTTTACACATTTCAAGCACAATTGTGAAATGGCATTTCCGTTGTGCTTGAAACATACCATTTCAAAATACATTCTAACTACCATAACTCCGTAAACATATGTTTCATGATTCTGTACTCTAAAAACTTCTGATACCACCATTAAAACACTTTACCTTTATGTGGTATGTTGGTGGAGTGGGGGGCAACAAAATAAAGGGGCGCCAAAAATTGTAATACTAACTACTTTCACCAGTATTTTATTTCATCAAGTACTTTCTACTTTCTACATTTCACACATTGCCAATATTTTGTAGGTAAAATCAATGCCACTAAGCATAAATAAAATTACCGTAATAGTGTTTATGAAGAGAGCCATTCGATCTAACTGCTTAACATACTAAGCATAGGGATTTTGCACAGGTTATACATATACTGGGTGATTTTTTAACCTGAATCATTTGAATATCTTAAAAAAAAAATCATCCTACAAAAAAATGTTCCAAATAAAAAGTTGATAGTTTGGAGAGGAAAGTTTAGTGGTGCAACAAAAGAACACCCTCTCCCCCTCTTGTAGGTGGGGCGGGGGCAACTTTGAAATTTCAAATATAAACCCCTGTTTTTATTACAGATTCGGATTTTACGGAAAAAATTACATAAGTTTTGCCTGAAACATTTTTTTTGATTCGTGATAGATGGCGCTATAATCGACAAAATTTCATATCTTGAATGTTTACACTTTAAAACCAATGTATTTCATTTCGCAATTCATTTAAATTAAAAAATAAAACTTTCCGGGACATGAACTTTGAACTAATTCTTGACAAATCTTTTGAGATTTCATTAATCATGTAATTCGCCTATTTACAACATTTAAAAGTTAGATTCGATATTTGTTTAATTTTTTTATTGTTGTGTCAAAGATGCTTAACAAAGAAAAATAAAACAATGTCAAGAAACAAGTCCTTTGTAGACTTTTGATGTAAATCATTGTTTGTTTATTAGTGTTTGTTTTTCATTGTTTTAACTGGCTGGGAGGAGGGGGTGTTTAGTTGAGCCTGAGAGTCAGCTGGGGAATGCTTTGCAAGAATTTCTGCTAGTCTGACGAGGCTACATTTAAAAGTGATGATCAGGTAAATCTGCACAACATGCATTACTGGACATCACCGTTACGTAGAAAAACAAAGATGGTGGTGGTGATGCGCTAGGTTGTATATGTGTCGTCATGTTCACTGTGTGCAGAGTGGAGGTACCGAGGGAACCCCATCACAGACGATGTTCAAACTGTCTGCCATTAAGTTCCACGCAGAGATGACAACGCAGAATCAACGATTGTCTAGTGCAAGCAAACAACCCCGCGGTGTCTGCTATCGTCGCTGCGGCGACATTAATGCGTGCAACGAGATCCTCGGCCGACACGCCCGGTGTTTCGTATACGAGGCGTTTCATCTCTCCCCATAGAAAAAAGTCCAGGGGAGTGATGTCCGGCGATCTTTCTGGCCACGGCACAGGCCCACCCCTAACCAATACACCGATTGTGGAACAAGCCATTGAGGAAGTGACGCTTATTTCTTTCGAAATGTGGTGGTGCACCATTGGGTTGGAACCATAGTCCTTGCCTCAGTGCCAAAGGCACGTCCTCCAACAGTTCAGGCGAAACATCACGAAGAAATGCATGATATGTACCACCAGACAGGCGAACAGGGAGAATGTAAGGCCCAATCAAATGGTCATGCACTATCCCACACCACACATTAACCGCAAACCTGTGTTGATGGTGTGCCACGAAAATTACATGAGGATTTGCAAAATCCCATCGTAACTATTTTTACTGTTGAACATGCCCGTTTTGGTGAACATTGCTTCATCGGTCCACAACTCCCTGTTCACAAAATTCGGGATAGTTTCCATGTGATGCAAAAACCATTGGCAAAACACCACACGTCGGCCAAAGTCCTGAAGTCAAAAGGTCTTGTAGTACCTTTTAGAGTTTGATAGGGTACATTCCCTCTTCGCATAGGACGCGTCACACATTAACAAAGGAGGTGTTGTGGACACTACCTATAGCGCGCGTACTTATGTCAGGACGATCCCTGAAAGCATTTAACACCGTAACTTCACATATCTCCCATGTGTTTTTTTTAATAGAGCATGCCGCATTTCTTTGTGAAACGCCCTTCGCCAGCAAGATCGCCGTACATCACTCCCCTGGACATTTTTCTATGGGGAGAGATGAAACGCCTCGTATACGAAACACCGGGCGTGTCGGCCGAGGATCTCGTTGCACGCATTAATGTCGCCGCAGCGACGATAGCAGACACCGCGGGGTTGTTTGCTAGCACTAGACAATCGTTGATTCGGCGTTGTCATCTCTGCGTGGAAGTTAATGGCAGACAGTTTGAACATCGTCTGGGATATGGTTCCCTCGACACCTCCACTCTGCACACAGTGAACATGTCGACACATATGCAACCTAGCGCATCACCACCACCATCTTTGTTTTTCTACGTAATGGCGATGTCCACTACGGATATTCGCTATCTTCTTAGTTGTGAGTCTCCACATATCACTTTCCGTGGATAACACATTTCGCTAAACCCTTCCCTACCCTTATGACTTCAACAGACCCATTAGCTTCCTTTGGGGAATCCCTTGAGCATCAACTTCACACATCTGCCATGTCCATTTTTGAATAGAGCATGCCGCATTTCTTTGTGGAACGCCCTTCGACGCGGTCATATGGTTGGCCGTTGTGCCACTACACTGAGAAAAGAGATTAGTTGCAGGTACAAAATATATTTTGCTGCAGAAAATTTCTTAAGGTTAAACAAAGTTTCGTTACTCCTACAGTGCAACTGTTTACATAAACAGTTTGCTGGTAAGTGTAACAGTATTGATGTTAAATGTTGTTAAATATGTTACGTAGGAAGTGTAAATTATAGAAATATATAAATACAGACGTATGCAAATTTTGAGGTGGTTTTGTCTTATGCAAATATGTAATATCTTATCATGCTGAATATAAAATACAATACATCACAAGTAGTGCAAGCGTGTTTTACGTTAATATAGGTGCGATAGCTCAGTTGATATAGGCTAGCATCTTGACTACCATACGGACAACCTGGGTTCGATCCTCGGGTTAGGTGATCTGGGCCAAGCAGGCATTTCCCCAAAAGTTACGATATTTTTTTATAACAATTTAACTTTTGATTGTAAGCTGCTGGCGTAGCAGTGCAACGTGTACCTTGTTAGTTTCTCTCACATACTGCATCATGTTACATTATGGGGTCTGTTGTTCCACTGTACTCCCTCGAGAATTGCCTTGTGTTTTCGTAAAACTACAGAGTTCGATGTTTTACGTAATGTAAAATTATTTCCAGCATGTGGAAAACACAAATAACGGAAATATCTAATCCCAAAATATGGTCAACATAAGTAAGAACTTGCCACGACGAAGTAGTTTCGCCTCTTGTTATTAGTAAAAACCGGTTGTATGCACACTCAAATAGCGAAAGAACAAATAAAAATTGCTATCAGCCCCAAACCTAAACCTAAACCTCCTAATCTAACAATGTATAACTGCTGTTGTCATATGTCATATTAGGTGCTACATTCACTTGGCACGAAACTTTCAGGCTGTTCTGTTTCATGTTAAAGTAACAGGTGTACTTTTCTTCACAATAGCACATTTCTGCAGGCTAAAAGCAAGGGAACAACACAATCCTCGTAAAGCATGCAGAATATTTCATTTCCTTGAGAGGGTTAAACACATTATTATGTTGAAGAGATCAAACAGGGTGAAATAAATTTTTGGAAATTTTTATTGCATTTTTATTCTTTCACTCAGCAACATTCTATAAAATAAGTATTTTAATCTTGTTCGCGTAAAAAGGGTGCATCATGGGTAGTATGTCATAATGTCCCCTGTGCCTACTCGGATATTTCCAAGTCTTTTTCACAAAAATGGTTGCCAGGTGCAAAGTAAATAGTAAGGTGATTAGAAATGTGCTCCCACCTCAGTATTTCCTTTGGTTTTCCTCAAAAAATATTTCTTTCTTCAGGTTCAGTTTTGGTCCATATGTAATACAGTTACTTGTTTTGCATGAACATTCAATTTAGTGCTTGTTTGCTTTGGTTGTTAGGTTCAGTATATCTCTTTAAATATATACTGGGTGATTTTTTTAACCTGATTCATTTGAATATCTTGAAAAAAAATCATCATACAAAAAAATGTTCCAAATAAAAAGTCGATAGTTTGGAGGGGGAAGTTTAGTGGCGCAACAAAAGAACACCCCCTCCCCCTCTTGTAGGTGGGGCGGGGGGCAACTTAGAAATTTCAAATATAAACCCCTATTTTTATAACAGATTCGGATTTTACGGAAAAAATACATAAGTTTTGTCTGAAACATGTTTTTCGATTCGTGATAGATGGCGCTATAATCGACAAATTTTCATTTCTTGAATGTTTACACTTTAAAACCAATGTATTTCATTTCGCAATTCATTTAAATTAACAAAATAAAACATTTTTGTTCCAAAACTTGAAATTGTTGTAAAGCAAATACATTTATTTTGAAAATACAAAATTAATCGACAATTAATGGCAGACAGTTTGAACATCGTCTGTGATGGGGTTCCCTCGGTACCTCCACTCTGCACACAGTGAACATGACGACACATATACAACCTAGCGCATCACCACCACCATCTTTGTTTTTCTACGTAACGGTGATGTCCAATAATGCATGTTGTGCAGATTTACCTGATCATCACTTTTAAATGTAGCCTCGTCAGACCACAACATTTCGTCAAAGAATCGAACATTTGCATTCACTTGAGCTTGAGACCACATGCAAAAGTCTGGCCTGCTTTGAAAGTCAGTTCCGTGTAGCTCTTGATGCAAGGACACGTGGCACGGATGAAATCTGTGATCCTTTAAAATCCTTCTCACTGTACTTGCGCTGACACCAGAATCACGAGCAATTTGCCTGACGCCCACGTGAGGATTGAGATGGAAGGCTGCAAGTACACCAGCAGACCTCTCATCTCTAACAGGCCGAGTAATGCGTTCATGTTTGTGGCTGGTGGAAGACTGAACATTGCCCCTTCTGCGTACACGATCGGCAAGGGTACGAAAAACATGTCTTGGACGATGTTCGAGATCAAGATACCTTGCAGCATACACACGAGCAGCAGCAGAACTATTTCGTTGGAACTCACGCAACACCATGAGCATATCAAATGCTTCTTCGTTCGTGAAAGGCATTATTAGTTCACATTCAACAATTTGCCACTGCGAATTAAGTACAGGAATGCACGCTACCCGCGAGGAATGCACTGTAGAACGTCGTGAAGTACCACACAATGCTTTCGACGATGCAACCACTTGTAACAGAGAACGGTGAATGAGACCAACATTGGAGGGGCCTATTTGCGTTATCAGTGGAAGCACACTGGAACCGACTGCTATGCAGGAGAGCTCGTCACACCTCGGCCCGTGGTACTTTCCGATTGCCTTTGTTGAACCGGGCAGAGGGAACAGCGTACGTGCAGTCAAATGGAACTGGACGCACCGGCAATTGGCGTACTTTGTAATTTGTCGAATAGGCCAGCATGCTGTGTTGTGTACTGCAGTCTATCCAACTCGTGGGCTTATGCTTATTCCTACTCGTACACAATGGACCTGAAGTTCTACTCGCTGCATGTTGTACACTCACAGATGCATGTACTAATACGAAACCGCAAACCTCTCTCCCGGATGTTCAGTACACTGACGTTAGATGTGACGGGTGGCATGGTCTGACAATGGTAGCGAACCAGTAACTATTTAGAAACCTTGTCACATATAAATAGCTGTTCGGCTGGCATTCTTTGTACAGGATCACATGTACTCTGTACAGTGTTTGTGTTAGGCTATTTACGTACGTAATTCCTCACTTTAGAAAACCAACTTCAGGGGTCGGAATTGTTTTGGTCGCCATTTTGAAACCGGTCAGTGGATTACAAAATCATGTTCGCATCCTTTTCACGTTTTCTGTGACCATTAAAACGAGGTATTACTCGACCCACCTTGCCATTTGAAATTTTTGAGTTCTTCCCTAACTTAAGACCCCCCTTTTTGGGTCACGCGGTTTCATCCTTTTTTAGTCCCGCAGTCATCATGTGGCATATTGTTGGAAAGCTTGTGTCCTGCACTTTCCGAAACTGTTATGGTGATGCACTTATCTTAATTGTTAAGCTCGGTATACTCGATTTGGCTCACCTTCCTTTTCTTGCAAAACCATTTTCTACACGGAAAATGGTAGGCGGTGCAGACAAATGTCTCGTATGACAATCGTATTTTTTTCCCGCCTTTCCGAATCTGCATTCCAAACATACCCTTCCCATTTGAAAATCCCACGAACGGGGCATGTGCCCCCCAATAAAACCGTAAAGGGTGGCTTTCGGGCTGTTGAAAATATTTTCTACGGATTCGTTGGGCCCAACTTAGTGGTGCATTTGTTTCACCTTGATATGATCTCCCGTTCTCGAGAAGAAGTTAGTCTCTGGATCGCTCTGAAATACCCTGTATAACCCTGACCAGGTGACTTGAAAAGGTCACCAAGTATGAAATTGATAGCAGGTTTTATGAGATCATTTTTCATATGCATCCCTAAATTTTCTTTTTCAAATTCATTAGTCTAAGTCTGATCACCCGACGTCTGACTTTTACTATTAACAAAGTCTTTAATCAAAACGAATGATCATATTGTCATTTGTGACTTAATTCCAAATGTGACATGTCTGTGACTTAAATTGACAAAAAAAATATTCCAGCAAAACATCAAACAATGATTTCCCAGTAATTTCCATTCTCCAAAAGATGATTACACTTTTTTGCTGCGCACGCATCCTTCCATGGTATTCTTTCTGTGGGTTACTTGAAACAAAAAATAAGCTTCTTCTTACCTCCAGAACAATCCATCTAAGCTATGAGAGACTAAGATATATCTGAGTTTCCTGGAACAGCATCAGTGGAAGTTATTCAGAAAAGAGAGTGAGAGTTGAACACAACTTTCCACTGCACCACCCTCACACAATAGAAAATTCAAATAAGCCTCCCGCGTCTGCATACATTTTCGTGACGTGGCGTAACGCACATAAATGACTCGGAAAAGAACGATTCCACAAATGAACTGTAATGATTATTTAATAAAGTGAATGCGCATGATTGATTCAATTCTACACCATCACGATATTATACATTTTTTAATAAATTACCCGTACGCAATGCAGATCCACAGTAATGAAATTCACATTTTTGTTCTGACGCCCCTTTCCGTATCAAAACAGTTATTCTATTCAAGTCTCTAATATGAATTATTATTATTATTTAAGTCTGCTTTATGCACATATAAACGAATGCAGTTTAAAATGGGATTCAAACCACTGTGGCTCCAACAAGTTCTAAATCAGATACCTCTTGATTACAAAGTCATGGCTCCATAATGACTGTTCTCTTTCATGTTCAGATATAATCAATTGTAGGAAGTCATTGTTGAAAGAATCCATTTATTTTAACACTGAATGCGAATCCGCTATTGTTTGAAAGCAGTAACATTATTGTTTAACATGTGCTCCAAGGTAAAATCTTAAGATAAATAACGGTGATATATTTTATTTGAAATCTTGTCCGTACATATGGTCCTTAAAATGCACAAGGACTTCAACTTTTATAGAGAATAAATCGCATCCTACATCTACATTCTGTTCTTGATTGATTGATTGATTGATTTAGTTTATTTTACTTCGCGTTTTGTGCCTCTTGGCTAATTTGCGAAGATGGGGATGAATGATGAAATGATGAAATTGATGAATGGACATTCACAAACAACCAAGCCCGACCGGGATTCGAACCCGGGACCCTTGGCGTCGCAGCGCGATGTGCTAACCACTCGGCCACAGGGTCGGGCTACATTCTGTTGTATTCGGCCTGTATCAAAATACAATTTTAACGCCTTTCCTTAAGTGTGACTGTCACACCACAAGAACATTTCATGACAAATTTTCTATTTTTTGTGCACTTTCTCTTTCCTTAAATATTTTGCATATGCCGCTTGCATTTTGGGCGGCTAATGTCAGGTTCTGAGAGGCTTAGTCCCCCTAGCCCCTACCTAACTACACCCATGAAAGTACCCAATTTATGGTAATTTTTACTCTAAATTTACGACATAAACGCCTGGTAGCCTCATCCCTTCTTCATATTTCACTTTCAATTGGAAAGTACCATATATGCATTAGCGCCGGCAAATTAAATTGCGTATTATTATTAGTATGTATTTTAGACTTGATATTTGGAGCTGTTTTGTATTAAATGCACCCCTCGCTCAGAAATGTCTCTGCTTGCAGCCACTTCTTCCTGGTGTAGTTATTGGACATAAGTTGTACACTCTGCGGCAAAGATAATAGTACACAAATTGTCCATTACTTTTCTTTATTTTTAATTCTAAATCCTTAGACTAATGCGCTACAACACATAAGGTCAGAATATCGGATGCTGACTAGGGTTATTTAATTGCTTTCGTCAACTAATTGTAGGATAAAGAAAGAAGTGTTTCAGAAGGGTAACACAAGACAAAGCTTATGCAAAAAATTAATTGACAAATATGTCTTTGTCATCCAGATCTTTCAGTATCACTTTAAGATACATTTATTTAGATTTTTTCGTCATCAAACAAAAAGGCTGCTATTTTATACGCCGTTGTGATTGAAGGTCACATTTCGAAAAGATCTAACTTATTTTAATCTTTCAATTATCTTTGTATCAAAATAATGAAGTTGGCCTCCGTGGCGAACTGGTTAGCACATTGCGCTACGATGCCAGAGGTCCAGGGTTAGAATCCCGGTTTCAGCATGGATGTTTGTGAGTGTCCATTCATCATTGATTGATTGAGTTGGTGTCTTTAGTCTACTTTATGCACCGTAAGGCTAATTGGGACTGGAGCAACAGCTTAAGTGGGATCCAAATCACTAAGTGCCTCCACCGGGTATCGAACCCGGGACCCCTTGGTTACAAGGCGACGAAGATACCACTACACCATCGCGGAAGCGCAAGCAGCAAAAGAAGCACCTTGGAAAATACACAAAAGAAAACAAAAACTACGTACCAGAAATGAAATTATTTTGTCTAGTTCGAGTTCTGGAACCCAGACCGAGTACAGAGCGTCCGAACATGCCAAATGGCATCCCATCCTACCTAACGTCTCCACAAAATTTCATCCTCTTTTAACATACGCTCGCAATGCGCCCATACGTCACCTAACCCTCTGTTCTGGACCCCAGAATGTTGATAAAAAATGGATAACTCAACACTAAATTATCATCAAATTCAAATAGACGCATAATTGCAACCACACCCTATAAATATTCATCTTTACTATTATATCAATATAATATATTCAGACTAATACATTTACGCACAAGACCTGTTCTGGTTACCAGAATGGGCCTACACTTTGCACTCTTTGTATCACTTTCATGTTATGCATTATATATGTTCTATTTGTTGTATATTATAATTAATAAATAAATAAATATGAAAATTAAAAGGCGGGGGAACCGATCAAGATTCAAACAACTGACATCCTGGTTTATTTAAAGGCACCAGGACTTAAGCACATACCCTCAAATGTATGCGGGAGGAGGCGGACTTACTTCGGGGGTTTCCCCCATTTTAATCCTTTCTTGCCCATTCATCAATTTCATCACTCATCCCCAACTTCGCAAAATTAGCCAAAAGTGACACAGAAAGCTAAGAAAAATAAAGCAAATCAATCAATCAATCATAGGCGTAGCTAGAACTTTATATTTGGGTGTGCACAAATAAAAAAATGAGGTCTTGTACCTTTTTAATATCATATTTTGCAACAAAATCACTTGGCTCTTTAACTGCACTGATCTTTGTAAAGGAATATAAATTCACTAAATGACAGTGTTGAAAATTTCTGAATATATGTAGTAGAAAAAAATCTCATAGAAATTACACACACACAGAATGTTCATAAATGTTACAAACAAATACATCAAAATACACGTCATATATAACAAGAGACGTCTCTCAAAAGGTACAATGTTCTTAAACTCATCAATAACTTCATTTACATCAATAGACTAAGCTTTTTCCTGTTCCACAAATAGCAAGAGCAGGGCTTCCAATCTATCCTGCTTCTGAGATGCTCTTAACCTTTAAGTGGGTATGTGGGGAGGCCACAACACCCCAGGTCTAAAAATTGTTAAAAAAAATAGTCTTAAAAGTTGGCAACACTGTTCATCTTTCCATTACCTTCATGTTGTTTACTCCTTGAGAGGTAGGTCTTTTAGTCGTCTGATTGTTGTGCGCTGGTCCACAATAATTAAAGAGCTCAGCGTTCTGGGGTGTTATCAGCACCCCACCTACCTACTTGCGTATTGTTTTAAACTTTATTTTGCTCGAGTGTTGCAATACTTATGGCTTTTCTTTTCTTCGAAATTGAATACAAGAAAGAACAGGAACATGTCAAAAAGCTATTAAAGTTATTGGACGTGGTAGTAGTGCAGAAGAAAAAAATAAAATAAAATAAGGAATTGTCCCTATAAAATAGAAGGAAAAGGAAAATTATAAAAATGTCCTTAAAAAGTATCAAATTTAGTTATTTTCATTATTCGCAATCTTACAACTGTACAAATAATGTAAAATTACATATATTACAATTATAATCGTTAGAAATATAACTAAGTGTATTTTATTTTGTGGGGTATCGCAAGCACCCCACTAACCACTTGTGTACAATTTGGCCACCTACCTACTTAAAGGTTAATTTAGTTTTAACTTGGGTAAGATTGGAGAAAGCTCTCTCACACGTGCAGCTTGTGACAGGTATAGAAGAAAGGCGCTGCAGTACAGAGTAGAATGCAGTAAATATCTTCTTTCTCCAAGGACATCAAAAAATCGAAAAACTACAGACACTAGTTTCATCAGCGATAATGCACACGTTTGTACCAAGCAATGACATTTTCAACTTCTTACAAACTGCCGCTTATTTTCTTTCTTATTAAAATATATTTATTGAAATGTTCTTAATTCTCTTTGATAAAGCAGACTATTAGGGTGTGCCTAGGCACACCCGGCACACCCCCTAGCTACGCCTATGCAATCAATCTATCACAATAATGAAGAATCAAGTAATGAAGGGGCGGTAAAACGTGGTAAAAAGAGAGACCTTCCCATACACAGCCATACAATATGGCAGCGTACGTACTGTACAACATGTATTCAATATTCTTACATAATTTAGGTTGACGAAAATTTCGGAGATTTTAGTCACTCTAAAACTCCACTAAGTTAGTTCACCACTTTTGCTGTTGTTGTTGTCCTCTATGTTTGTTAGTTTATCCGTCTCTCTCTCTCTCTTTTTTTATTTAAAGATTCTCTTCTCCCTCTTTGAGTAGTAGCAACGAGGGGATTTTAAATGGATGATGCGACGGCCATGTCTTCATCAGGGTCAGAACATGGGACTTGTACCTTGTTTGTGATTACACTGCTAACTGCGAATGGAGGCCGAGGGAAGATGTTCTTGTGTTACAAAGAATCTTTCCACCCTGAGCTCTATTCTGGTGTAGCTGCGTGCCCATTCATTATTAGCTTCTCTAACGAAACATTCCTCATCTATAAATATAACCTATGTTTAGCTAGAGTCCAATATTTCAAACACCACAGAATGCTCAAAATGCCCAATAGTTAGTACTCCAGGCTACAAGGCACGTTATAATTTGGGCGTCACCTCAGGGACAATTATGTAAGTATTATTGATGCGCTGGAGTGTCTTGTGACACATTGATCGATTAAATTCCATCGTGTACACATAGTTTTTCATTCCCTTCACGCCCTTTGAAGAAACTAAAGAGGAAAAACTTTGTTATCCTTAAAAGTCACAATGTATACCCATCCTAATAATGCTTTCAAGCGTAAAATGTACAGGATAGAATCGGGAAAACGTGTAGCTCGTGTATTGGAAATATCCTTCAGTTGTCACAACTTTATGGGCTTAGTTATTAAACTGCTTTCTGACATCGGAACATGTCTATTTTAACTTTACACTTTGAGGAAGCAGAATATTATTTTAGAATCACTGTAGAAATATATTATGACATAATTAAATTCTGGTTATATTTTTGATTAACATGTTCCTTGGAAAGAGATCATCTTCCTTCACCCTCAAATTCGTATTGGAAATTGTAACAGAACAACTACTACGTCATTCTCCCCAGGGTTATAATTATAAAGGTTCTAAATGACATTGCTCTCTGTAAAATTAGAACATGAGAATGTCCTGAGCAACAACAGTGAAGGAGCAGCTACAGATGAGGTAGTATTTTGCAATATTGTAGGAAAAATGTATCATGGAGGAATCAAAATGAACTCTTCTGAATAAAATCTTTAAGAATAATAATTAACAGCGATGAGCTTTACAGGATCCAGAAGAGTTATTAGTGGAGCACAGCATGTGTGTGTGTAATATTTTCGTGAAATATATTCCAATCGATATTAATTAAATAGTATTATATACATATATGTAAGTGAATTCATTTTCTATGCACACATATACACACACGCACGTACACACATACCCACATACATACATGCATACACGTTTCTACATCTTATTAGAAGAAATTGTTGGTGTCAAACTTTTGATTGTTGACAGGCATTACCTACAGTATACGAATAGCCGACTCCTCTGCACAGTCCCTATGACACCAGCGGTAGCACCTGTATATACACATACATACCTATATATGGTGCCAATAATGAAGCTATCCACAGGATTGCATGAGTTCAGGGTGTACCATTTTTCGATATCTTATGGTATCGAAACGAATCCTCAAGGAACAGGAACGGCTCTACAGGGGGGCTAGGGGGGCTGAAGCAGCCCAAAACAGTTCTGAACCCCCCTGTAGCCCCCTAGATTTTTGTAGTATGGTATACGCATCTGGACCTAAAACTTAAGTTTATATTTTCCAATATAAAACTTCTCTTCGGGCAAGTGCAATGCTGTAGTAAATGTTTTAGTTCAGTTAGGTTTGCTTTATTACGATCAAGGAGGGGAGCAGCTGTGGCCACTAAGTCACTGATCATTTGATACTAAGTAATTAGCCAATAATGAGTTCACAAACCCCCTATACGCCTTCATGGCGTGGTGCTATGCACAGGGGAACACTTTACTTTTTACTTTTTTTTTTTTTTAACTTGCTACGAAATCTGTTGCCTGCCTCGTAGGTGGACGTATTCAGTGGCTGTGAGATTGTTCTTTCATTGTTGGCATATACAGCTAAATGTGTACAATTATTATCTTCTAAAAATCATATCGCTATATTTCGGTATAGGTCTAACAGGTGTGACAAAATTATTTTTGATAAGTAGGACGACGACTAAAGAAGCGTTATGTTTCCTTTCTGTTTGTTAGTTCCTCATTCGTGTACCGACAATTGCATGAGTGTTAGAAATATTCTCTCATTGGTCTCATCGTTATATCTATCCTAACCGCTTCAAATATTCGAGAGGGAGAAATACGATGTTAACGGAATCAAATAGTACACAAATTACCCCATTATTAAATGCTAAGAATTCGAAATATTAAAATTGGGCTTCCAGCCCAGACAGTCTAGTGATAAAACTGCTGCTTTAAGGGGTTTCGGGTTCGATCCCAGGTGTAGGTAACATTTTAATATTTGGTTCGGATTTCACTAGAAGTTCTCGTCCCGATTAGCCTCTGTTAATATAGTCGACCTTAATAACAAACCCTTAAATTATCATTGCGAAAATCAGCACGCTTGGGTAATTTTATTGCTCGCAGTCCTAGTCTTACATGTTAAATAATTACACAGGCCTGCGAATTTAAACTTTCTGATCATTGCATAATGTTCCAATAATGATTTTTATATATTTCAGGCATGCTGAATCCGGAACTATAGTCAGTTTTTCTTTATTATGTCAGGTTTCTTTGCAAAATCAAAATGAATATATAGGACTCTCACGAACATACAGGATTAATACACTCTATTATCATATGTAAGGAATGCTTTTTTCATGTTATTTTTGCTCTTCTCAACACTCCTATATTGCACTGATTTATTAATGAGAATAATATAAAAATAAGTACTGTATTGTGGAAACATGATTGAAGAAAAACACTATATTAAAAGCATCTGTAAACACAGCTTTGAACGTACTGTTTTACTCGTACTGGTAACATGTTCTAGAATGGCAAGTCCACGGTTTTAATTTTTTATGATATCTTGACTTATTTTAAGAAAGTTCTTTGCATTGCTTTTAAGTTGTGAGCTGTAGTTGGATTGTCTAATCTGCCAGCATATTCTTGTTCCATTTCCCCTGATATCTGCGTTCCATTTCCCTTAGATCCTGCTGGAATCTTTCTCCTTGCTCTTCGCTGAGCATTCCTAGGTTCTCGGGGAAATAAATACCTCACTGAATGCTTTCCATGCCGATCTTTCTGCTGCGCACATAACGTCTTCAAACTTAGCAACAGAAAAATGTTTTCTGATACAGTATATGGACCTGTGAAGATACCCTCTTTGATTTTTGCATTACTGATGCCTGGGAATCGATGACACAGGTAAGCATTCACCTTCATTGCTTACAGCCTTAACGAATTGCTTCATAAACCCTAGTTTGATATGAAGCTGAGGGAACAGTATATTGGACTTGTTAACAAGACTTTATTGTTTTATGTTTTTCGGGCCTACAATCCACTGTCTACGTTCCTTTTGGATCCAGTTTCAAAAAATATTAACACTGAACACGAATTCCACGAAATATCGAGGAATCGTTTTCGTTATGAAGAAGCACGCACTTCAAACTACGCTTGAAGTCATCAATGAAAAGTCTCCAGTGGGTATGGTCATACTGTGGTACTCATAGTACGAGTGCATTAGTGAATGTGGATAAAAAATGTGATATCAAATTTTAAAGAAATGTGATGTGATGTGATGTGGAAAAATTAACATCGGATGCAAAATTCATCCTAGAAAACAATACAGAATGGCTGCAATGAAACCATCCCAGGTCAGTTTTATCATTTGTGAGGTTAGAAAATAATTTCTTCAACACCGTCACAGTGGTCAAATTTGATTTGCAGGAGAGTCAATCTTTCATGCACATCTAAAACTATTGATCCAATTCTGATAAGTATTTATACATAACTTATTCTGAAATAAAATTATAATCTTCAGCAGTTATTTTCTCTAATCAAAATGCCCCGTTCAAGAGTTGCAACTATATTCATTACTTTATGTCCTAGTGGAGGTGAATTTGTATTCTCTCATTCTCCCCATTTTTACTGTAGTCCTAAGTTCTGAATTCTAGTCATAAGATATTTCATTATGGCAGAGAAAATGTTATCATTAGCACACTTTCTATTCAAATATAGTATTGCTTATTTGATGCGTTCTTTATTAAGTTAGTGCCCCTTTTCTGAAGCACGAAAAGCTACAATTTTTCGCCGTTTCCTGTGTTGTGATTGGACAATTTAGAGTTATGCAACACTATGTGGCAGAAGGGAACTCAAAATTTACTTTTACGAACTTCATAACCTTGGTGCTATTGAAATGTGCATACCGACATCAACGACTGCTTGCAGCAAATCAAGTGTTACCTTTGTAATCGAACTGGTAACGAGAGATTAAGTGCTCTATCTGTTAAGTCCTTTGAGGAGCTTGGAAAATCGTTGGATTTATTTAATTATTTGCTATATTTCATTTTGTCTTTTTGTGCCACTTTGGCTAATTTGCGAAAATGGGGATAAGTGACGATATGATGAAATTGATGAATGGACACTAGCATCACAAATATCCATGCCCAGACCGGGATTCTAACCCAGGACGCCTGGTGTCTTAGTGGGATGTGCTAACTACTCCGCCAAGGGTGCCTGCCAAATCTTTGGATTTAAACAAGTTTGTAGCTGCTTATAAAAACAGAGGTATCTTATCGTAGTTTCTTGCTGTGGTTCATTTTCTCATTTTAGCCAAAAAAAACAACAACCTCACACTCTTGTTACCCAATAGGACCAACGTATGTAAATAGTTTGCCAAAGTGGAATAGAGATGGCAGCACATGGAGTGCCAGATTGAAGATTAACACAATATACGTGAATGGTAGTGTAAATAAGCGCAAAGTGAATTGAAAAGATGTAAAATAATAGAATAAGCCATCAAACAATGAAGAAAAGATATAAAAACAATACATTAAAGTAAATACTTATATAAATTAAATTGGTGCTCATAAGTAAATAGATCAGAAATGTAAAGAAGTGAAAACACTGATACAAATTTGTGTCTTTTAACTGATCTCGAATCTGTTGGCTTGACTTATCATCCCCATAGTGGAAATTTTGATTGCACCAGTGCAGTGGCGGCGCGTTCCAGTCGCGAACCACATTACATTTCATTGCACGTCACAGTCGTAGCACCTACTTGGCTGCGCGTTTCAGTCGCTTGGCACCAAGTATACACTTTGTTGCACTTATTTTGTGTTGGCGCGTTCCAGTCGTTGCCTCAAGGGAGGAGTTTATGATATTGCCCAAACTCGAGAGAAGAGAGGGGGGAAATAATAAAGTATTTCCTAAATCGTCGAAGAGCAGAAATAAATAAATTGAACTTAGTGAAAAGAGAACACATACGTAGGAAGATGTCAGAGTGATTGCAATAAAATATCCGCGTTCCAATGATTACATAAGAGTCCAGAAGGAAGACCAGAAATAAGTCCAGATCAAAATTCCCACAAAGAAGGAAGGTCAAAAGGAAGTCCAGAAGGAAGTCCATATTCAAATTACCACAAAAAAGGAAGTCCAGAAGGATGTCCATATCCAAATCCACACAAAAAGGTAGTCCAGAAGGATGTCCAGAAGGAAGTCCAGAAAGAAGTCCATGATGCAATCATAGACGAAAGAAGTTTATACAGATTTGAAAGAAGAAATAAATTCGTAAAGCATATGAGGAATTAAAATACATGAAGATGAAAATTAAATGTAAATAACAATTAGAAGAATACGTAGCTCATTATGTAAATATCCAAACCATGTATCCAAGTCTAGATAAAATAAACGTCTCCATTGGAAGGCTTATGGTCTGGTTTCGTTCTCTAACAAGAACCCTACCCTAAAGATATTTTAGCTGTGTTAATTATTGATATTTATGCACCTTGCAAATATTGAGGTAGCATTAATAAGTGGCGACCAACCTTTGGGGCTCGAGAATTAGATACCAGACAGCGGTAAGAGAAAGAATATTTGAAAATGGAGAAAAAGTATAAAGATGGAATGAGAATATAGAAGCTACGATGATAAGGAAACTTTGAAGTGTTGTGGAGAAGAAGGAAACAAGGATGAATTTATTATATGTACCACATGTAAGTAAATAAGACACTGGATGTTTGAATGAATAAGAAAAGAAAAATATATATTAATATGTGAAAGTGAAGAAGAACTGCAAGAAAGAGAAAATGAAGGATAAACGAAAGAGGTCAGAAGAAATAAACTTGATGGAAATGTTCCAAAATCTGTCAATGCAGATAAATGAAAATAATAGAGAATTAAAAGAGAAGTTTGATGAAAGTAATAGAAAGGTAGAAGAAAATAGAAGGTCATTGGAAAGAAAAATATAATTAGAACGCTACTATTCGAGAGCAAAATTTTGATATCAATAAGAGAATCGAGAAAGACGTTTCGAAACTTAGAAAGGAACATATACAAAGAGCTAACCGTATGGAAAGAAAACTTGATGAAAATAAATTGCAGATGGAAGCTACATCTTCTAGAATAGATGAAAGTGAAGGCAAGATAGAGGAAGCAAAGATCTTAATGGAAGATAGAAGCTGGGAAATAAACAATAGAATTGAAAAGGAAGTTCTAAAACTCAGAGAAGTAAGCACGCAGGAACTGGAAGAAGTTCAAGAAAATATTACGAGTATGGAAAAGAAAGTCGTAGAAAATCGAACCAAAATGAAATCAGCAGATACGAAGGGAAAGGAAATGTACAAAAAACTAAATGGGACAGTGTCAAGAATAGAGAAGACAGAAAAGAAAATGGAAGAAGTAGAAAGAAAGTTAGGGAAGCTAGTCGTTCAAGAAGGAAACATAAAATCTAGTTTTCGGGAAAGTGAAGAAACTTATACTAAGAGAGAACTGAGAGAAGAGAGTTCAAGTGATAAATCAAAAAAGGAGAAAGAAGAGAAGCATAAGAGAGTAGA
Source organism: Lepisma saccharinum (assembly GCF_977018435.1). Lineage (NCBI taxonomy): Eukaryota > Metazoa > Arthropoda > Insecta > Zygentoma > Lepismatidae > Lepisma > Lepisma saccharinum. The sequence continues at coordinate 28,456 of NW_028143300.1, read as the reverse complement.
AGAGCAGGATGGCACAAGAAAAGGAAATGGAAGAGTAGCGAAGATGGAAGTAATAATGAAAGGGTGTTAGATATATTGGAAAATGAATTCCCGAGGGACGAGAACTATAGGACCAGGATACCTAGGCCACAAGAACTGCAGCATCTTCCGACATTCAACGGAAACATATCTGATAAATGTCCCAGAAAGTTTTTAAGGGGACTAACAATAAATGTCACACTTATGAGGATCACCGAAGGATTGATTTTGGAAGTTATAAAGACATGTTTTGAGCAGTCGCCAGCAGGATGGTATCAAGTAAATCAGCACAAATTCAGAATTTCAAAGAATTCAGTCGAAAATTTCTGAATTACTACTGCAGTGAAGACAGAAAGGAAAGGCAGCTAAAAGCTTTAAAGAGAAGATATGCAGATTGGTCCAAACTAGATAGCCTAGAAGAACATACGTGGGAGACCCTTAGAAGATTTAAAAATCTGAAGGAAGGATGCAGCGAAGATGAGCTGAGTAGTGGTATTGACTGTACTATAAACCCACGAAAGTATGAACCCTCCTCAAGCAGGTTTGGCTATACTTAAAACAAGCTCAACATGCCTACATGAGCTTTTTGCTATAGTGTAAAACCCCGTATAATCCAAGATTTTTGTAAAAAAGCCCTCATGGATTCCATGAGAAAGTATGACCCCCTCAGATTGATGAGGCTACACTTATAAAAGGCACTTCTGAGAGATTGTTGTCCATAAATTTGTTAAAAATATGCTTTTTTTGATATTGTATGATATCTTAAGTATAGTAACTGCTATAGTGCCCCAGCATGTATAGATTTCAAAATATTAACAATTTTGCTAATATTGCATTTTTCAGAAAATTCTATTTATAAAAATTAGGCATTTACAGCTTAAATATTGCATATATCAGGAAAATTATAGAGACAAAAAATGTAGAGAATCATGCCTAGAATATGCCTGCAAAATTTCAAGTCCCCAGTGCTGATAGTTTTTGAAAAAATCTCAAATTCAAAAAATTATCGATTTTTTAACAAAACTTCTAAACAGCCTCTAGATTTCAAATATGCAACCCCCATGCCTCTATCTTGAAAAATAGGCAAGTTATTCAAGATCTAGAAAACAACAAGAGATTTTTGAAAAATTATAGAGATCAAAAAGTTGCATTTTGCCATGCCCAGGCCAAGGCAACAAACCCCATGTCTCTAGGATTTATGGTTCCAGAGATAATCAAAATTATTGTTAATATTGCATTTTTCAGAAAATTCTATTTATAGAACAGACATAAATCAGAGATTTACAGCTTAAATATTGCATATATCAGGAAAATTATAGAGACAAAAAATGTAGAGAATCATGCCTAGAATATGCCTGCAAAATTTCAAGTCTCCAGTGCTGATAGTTTTTGAAAAAATCTCAAATTCAAAAAATTATCGATTTTTTAACAAAACTTCTAAACAGCCTCTAGATTTCAAATATGCAACCCCCATGCCTCTATCTTGAAAAATAGGCAAGTTATTCAAGATCTAGAGAACAGCAAGATATTTTGAAAAATTTATAGAGGGCAAAAAGTTGCATCTCGGCATGCCCATATTAAAGCAACAAGCCCCATGTCTCTAGGATTCATGGTTCCAGAGATAATCAAAATTCAAAAAATTATCGATTTTTTCAAAATTTGAGTATGTTGCTCAGGGGGCTATGCTGAGTCACCCCATAAAATATTACTGGCCTAGGATCAAAATTAGTGAAAATAGCAAAAATAAAACAATCGATTTTTTCAAAATTTCAGTATGTTGCTCTGGGGGCCATGCAGAGTCACCCCATAAAATATTACTGGCCTAGGATCAAAATTAGTGACAGAATGCAGAAACAAAAATTATAATAAGGCTTGGATACAGCTACCAGCCATTATATTTTTATTTTGAACACAGCACTTAAAACTAAGCCAAGATGCACCCCCAACATACCCCCATACACCCCCCATACACCCCCACCCACCCCTATCTACCCACACCCACCCCAACACACCCCCACACCCACCCACCCACATCTATACATATTTACTTGCAGACAAGATTGGACAAGACAGGACAAGAATAGACAAGATTCAACAAGACAGGACAAGAATAGACAAGATTCAACAAGGCAGGACACAATATTACAGGTTAGAACCAGTGCAGACAAGATTCAACAAGACAGAACAAGAATAGACAAAATTGGACAAGACAGAACAAGATTCAACAAGACAGGACAAGAATAGACAAAATTGGACAAGACAGGACAAGAATAGACAAGATTCAACAAGACAGGACAAGAATAAACAAGATTCAACAAGACAGAACAAAAATAAACAAGATTCAACAAGACAGGACAAGAATAGACAAGATTCAACAAGGCAGGACACAATATTACAGGTTAGAACCAGTGCAGACAAGATTCAACAAGACAGGACAAGAATAGACAAGATTCAACAAGGCAGGACACAATATTACAGGTTAGAACCAGTGCAGACAAGATTTAACAAGACAGAACAAGAATAGACAAGATTGGACAATTAATAAACAGAAATTTTGCTTAGCTAAAACAAACAAAGTTTCTGATTGGCTAAAGCAAGCAAGGTTTTGATTGGTCCGACAAAACTATAAAAGCCAGGGCACAGTGCAGATTCTTCACCATTGCTGGATCGGCAGTGGAACCCACAAGTGGGGGATAGAACCTGAACAGGCTCCACCAAAGTATAGGAGACTTGAAGCATATAATTTGGCGGAATAACCTAAGTAAGGTCATAGAGACAATATACACTGATACAATAAAAGCCAATTTTTGGCAGGGGGGCCAAAGTGGTTCCTAAATACAAAATAATTAATATCTCAAGAACTAATTGACATAGAGCTATGCAGTTTTTTTTGTCTGCACTGGAATAACCTAAGTAAGGTCATAGAGACAATATACACTGATGCAATAAAAGCCAATTTTTGGCAGGGGGGGCCAAAGTGGTTCCTAAATACAAAATCTCAAGAACTAATTGACATAGAGCTATGCAGTTTTTTTGTCTGCACTGAACTCAACTGATCCAGTATAGAGTTTTGATTTGAATCCCAGGAAATTGTATATAAATACCAAAGCCAAAAATATTAAGTGTATACACACATACACACATACATACACATACAAAGCACAGTGCTGAACCCAACTGATATTTTTATCCAGCATAGAATTTTGAATTGAATCCCAGGAAATTGTATATAATAAACAACAACAAAAATGCAAAATCAAAAACATTGTAATCAATGCAATAAGAATATATCTAGCCCCAATTGGGCCAAGCATCAAAAAATTTGTAATCCAGACAAAAGCAGAACTCCCACAAAAATTTGCCCCAAATGCAATAGAAAATACAGCCTGCAATATTTCACATATAAACATAAAGATACTTGCTCTGTACAGTCATCAACACAACCATCTACATCTGGTCTGAAAAGAAGGCACGAAGCACCTCTTAATGCCAGAGCAGCAAAGCAGCCACGCTATGCACCCATCCGTAGCAGTTTTAACGGCCAATTAAGAGATCATCGGTTTGTATCAGAGCCAAGATGTGGTATTGAGAATTTTTTGAACAGTGTAAATCCTAAAGTGCAGGCAATTCTAAATGCACAAAATGGCTCTTATAAGCTCTCCCTCAAATTGTTTGTACAATATAAGAAGCCAAACGGCACAAAATTTACACATCCCCACATAACAAAAACTGTACCTGTATATTCAAATACAAATTCAGACACAATAATAGGCAATTTGATAGATCAATTGAATATCAAACACTCTGAATTTGCGGCAAAAGAGTCAGGATGGAGCCTATGCGGTTCATCACACAAGTTATATGTTAATATTTCTGAATTCTGCCCATTACAAGGATCTACATATCTGCCATTACCTGCCAATATCAAAAACAAAAGAGCCGTGGTTAATATAGAAAATACCGACCAGAAATGTTTTCTGTGGTGTATATTAGCTGCTTTGTTTCTAGTTTCAAGGCATCCTGAGAGAATAAGTTATTACAAACAGCATGAACATATTTTTGACGATGTAATGGAGGGTTTGGAATATCCAATGTCTGTTCAGAATATTGATAAATTTGAAAAAAAGGCCAGGCACATCAATGGCAAACAATTATCTATTAATGTATTTACTTGTTCCACTGGCAATTGCTTGATAGATCCTCTCAGAATCAGTACACTTGATGATGAATCTACTATTCCGATTGATCTGCTCTTAATTGAAGGGGATGGCACTTATCATTACACTCTGATACATAATCTTCAAGCTTTGGTGAGAACACAACTAGACAAAACTCATACAATATTCAAGTTGTGCAGAAGATGTTTATCTGTATTTTATGGTCAAAAAATGATAAAAGGGGTTCGGGAAGAGAGTGCAGAAATTGCCAAAAACAAGTTAATTGAGCATCTGAAATACTGTGGCAACCATAAACCTGTTCATATGGTGATGCCTAATCCAAGTGAAAATTGCAAATTCAAAAAGTTTGAAGCCTTGTTGGAACACCCGGCATATATTGCCTGTGATTTCGAATCGAACCTCAAGCCTCTTGCATTCTGTAGCCCAGATCCAGAAGAATCATCAATTACACCATACCAACAGCATGAGCCTTCCAGCTTTTGTTGTGTGGTTGTACAGGATGGTGTAGCTAGTGAGCCATACTTATACAGGGGACCAAATGCCATCAAAGAATTTGCACATATAATAGAAAATTGGTGCAGTGACATAGCATCTAACAACTTATTAAAATCAAAGCCTATGTTGCCTTTAACAGAGGAACAGATTGAAGATTTCAACAATGCAGAAAAATGCCCTGTATGTGATTCTGAATTTTCAGATATAAATATCAAGGTGAAACACCATTCTCATACAGATGGTAAATTCTTAATGGCCCTGTGTAATAGCTGCAATATTAAGATCAAGAGACCAAGATTTATCCCCATATTTTGCCATGGAGCATCCAATTATGATTTTCATTATCTGATCAGGTACGAGGGGTTTGAGAAGCAGAATTTAAATATTTTAGCTGAAAATGATGAAAAATATATATCTATTAGCAAAATAATTAAAGTTAATGGTGTTTCTATTCAATTAAGATTTCTTGATTCTTACAGATTTTTACCTGCTAGCCTGGCTACACTGGCCTCTCAATTATCTGATGATGACTTGAAAATCACACGTGCCTCGTTTCCAAATCAGGACCTGAAATTAATTAGGCGGAAGGGTGTATATCCATATGACTATGTTACAGATTTTTCTAAATTTGATGAGTGTTCTCTGCCACCACAAGAAGAGTTTTATAGCAAAATCAGAGGATCTGGAATCACTGATGATGATTATCACCATGCTCAGTTGATGTGGAACAATTTAAAATGCAAGACATTTGGTGATTATCACATGGCTTATTTGAAACTTGATGTCACGCTCTTAGCTGATATATTGCAAGCATTTAGAAAATCTTCCATGCAAAATTATGGACTGGACCCAGTGTATTTTTTCAGTGCCCCAGGCCTAGCATGGGCCGCAACGTTTTTCAACACCAAAATGCAATTGGATCTGATCCACGATCAAGATAAGTATCTGTTTATGGAGGAATGCATAAGAGGAGGGATGGTGCAATGTTCCCAGAGATATGCCAGAGCAAATAACAAGCATATGCCTGATTATGATCCAGCACGGCCATCAAATTATATACTGTATGTAGATGCCAACAACCTCTATGGTCATGCTATGATGGATAAATTGCCATATGCAGAGCTTGAGTGGGTTGAAGATTTCAATATTGAAGATCTTCAGAATTTTGATGACAGTGAATATGGCCTCTTCTTAGAGGTTGATCTGATAATTCCAGATCATTTGCACAATAAATTTTCTGATTTGTCCCCAATTCCCGAGGTTCAGTGCTCACCTGGCTCTAAACAGAAGAAGCTCATGATGACTCTGGAGCCGAAACAGGGATATGTCACATATTACAAAAACCTACATTTCCTGATGAAACATGGTGTCCAAGTGACCAAAGTTGGCAAAGTTTTGAGGTTCAGGCACTCAAGATGGTTGAAACCATACATTGACACAAACACGGAGCTTCGAACATCTGCAAAGAGTCAATTTGATAAGGGCTTGTTTAAATTGATGGTGAATTCAGTGTATGGCAAAACAATTGAAAATGTCAGGAAACATACCGATGTTAAAATAATTACTGACCCCAGCCGGAGCAAAAAATTGGTTGCAAAGCCCAACTTCAATTACAGAAGAATTTATGATGAGCACATGGCACTTTTCAACATGATGAAAACAAAGATCAAATTTGATAAACCTATTTATGTAGGGGCTGTGATATTGGAATTGTCCAAATTACATATGTTAATATTGTATTATGATGTGCTGAAACCTTTTTATGGTGATCGTGTAAAATTATTGTACATGGACACGGATAGTTTTATTCTTGATATTCAAACAGAAGATGTTTATCAAGATATGTCGCAGCCTGAATTGTTTCAATACTTTGACACCAGTGAACATACAAGAATTCAACCCCACAACAAAAAGGTGCCTGGCAAGTTAAAAGATGAGACACTTGGTGATGTTATTGTGGAATTTGCTGGGTTAAGTGCCAAGATGTACAGTTTTAAAACATGTAGTGCTGTTGTCAAAAAGGCCAAGGGCATTGGCAGAGTAACTGTTGAAAAAGATCTCCAATTTGAAGATTATAAAAATTGCATCAAATCACAGAGTTCAATCAGAACATCAGAAAATAGAATTCAGAGTGAGAATCACTTGCTGACTTCAAATATTGTAACAAAAGTGGCCCTGGACCCACATGATGACAAGAGATGCATTTTGTCATGTGGCATACATACTTTACCTTGGGGGCATTGTGATTTGAAAAATGGGAAACAATGCCCAATTACAGAGCATGATTTGAAATAAATAAACATGCCCATGAACTTATTTGGGTTCAAAAAACAGGCTATTATGGACCTGCCGACACCACAACCCTCTCCTGATTTACAATCTGTAATGTCTAAACTGAGTGGCTTGTTAATTATTCATCTGAACAGCATACTTACAGATAATGATGATGAAACAGGCAAAATATTGTACATATTTAACAATAATTTAAATCATTACCAATTACCTGTAGGTGGGCAATTGCAATTTATTACAACCCCTGAGGGTGATGTCAAGATTTCAGTAGGGAGAAATATTTATAGAATTAAGCACTCAAACATGATTTCTGGCACTGTATATACTGTTTCTGCTGGTGACTGCTTATATATTGAGGTCCCTGGATCCTATGACAAGCTTATACCCTTTTTTATAGAATTAAGAATCAGATACTCTATAATAAATAACCATTAAAAGAAAATGCCTAATGATATATTTGGCCATACAAGACATGAAGATCACAGTGATGAGATTCTGATGCTTGATGTCAGAGTCAAGAAATTAAGAAGTGATTTACAAGCTTTACAAACCACACTCAATGCCAGTCTTCAATTAGAAATTACAAATTTACAATCACAATGCATGGACCCTCTTCTTAAAATTGATTCTGAACTCAAAGTGCTGCTTCAAAAATATACTGATCTGGCGACATTAGATAATTTTCAAAGTTTAGAGGAGGCTGTAGCAGCTCTTCAAGCCAAATTTAAGACCCAGGCCACCAACTCCGAGCAATTGAAACAGCAATTGGAAGAGCAGATAAATAATGTCCAGGCACAGCTCCAAACAATTGTCAAAAGCATAAAATCACAGGAAGATTTTGATCTAGTGATTTCCACTCTAAAGGAACAGATTCAATCACTCCAGATACCTAATCTGGACCCTCTGCACAATGCCATAGCCGAGGTTAAAGAAAAAATTGAGACGCTTGAAAATTTTATGAACAATTTGCCATCTTCTGATGCTTTGAATGCAATAACTCGGAGTGTTGCCAACATTAAGCTGCAACTTGAAACATATGAAGATTTTGGAAAAATTCAAAGTACCATAACCCATCTTGAAGGTACAATAGCAGCAGTGCAAAGTGATTTGGCAAATGTACAAGAAACTCGCCTGCCTGGGATTGTAGACACTCTTCACAGTGTCCAGCAACAGATCACAAAACTTGAAAACCTCAACACTGAATCTGAACTATCTCATTTTCATCACTTGATTGATGATATCCAAACAAAGCTTGAAATTTTACAACAATCAACACCCTCTCAGGCAGATATAGCCCTGCTCCAAAATGCTATGCAAAATGTGGCTCATGCTTCTGAATTAAACAATGTGAAATTGGCACTTGAATTTTTGCAAAATACTGTATCAAATCTGCCTACATCACAGGAACTTAAAAATATTAAGAGAGCTGTGAATAGGATATTGAAATCAGAAGATATCAAGAATATCCAGGCAGAGATCAAACATCTCACTCAGACAGTGGCCACTCTTCCAACTAATCAACATATTAATGAACTGCATGCCCTGTTTGAGGATATCAGAAGACAGGTCCATGATCTTACTGCTCAAAATTCAAAATTGGCAGTTGTTGAAAATTTGCAACAAATTGTAGCTAATATCAAGCAACAGCTAGGGACCATGGAATCCAATCAAGCAAATGCTCTGTCTGTTTTTGCCACCCAGCTTCAAGAGATTGTGCAACAATACAAGAAACTTGTTGTGGACATAAAGATCAAGCCAGGCCACGATGATGTTGTTAGGACCATCAATGAGCACCTTGAATCTGTAACAAGCAGATTGCTCACAGCAGAAAAGGAAATAACAGGCATAATCGAGAATCCAAAACATACAGTAATTCTTGAATTGTACAGCATCCCCAACAAAGAATATGATTCTCCATTTACACCAGGCGGCAAAATATATATGCTGTCCCCTGCACAATTTTATTACCAGTTTTTTGTTGGGGGCACATTGAGACCAATCAAGATCAAATATTGGCATCAGCCACAGGCACACCACTACCCTACCTTATCAATAACAAATGCTGAGAACAAAGTGAAAATCACCAGTGTAGAGTTAGAGGATTTTACAGACCCCAATACATTAGAAACAGCCTATACTGAAGATGATGGCACTTTGGAATTTAAAATACAAATAGGGGACAAATTATATTTAGAAAATCCTGCAGTATCAGCTGCTGAACACCCCATAGTTGCAATATTCTTGTTTTCATATTATGTCTAGACAAATTATTGTTGATGAACTACACAGACAAGCCAGACATAATTTTAAGAGACTGCCAGTAGTCACAAAGGGCATAGATGATTTATGGCAGAGCGACTTGATTGAGTTGTCAAGTGGGCAGTTGAAAAACTTAGACAAAATCAACAAGGGCTACAAGTATCTACTCACTGTAATAGATACATTTTCAAAATTTGCCTGGGCTGTGCCACTCAAATCCAAGACTGGAAAATGTGTTACAGAAGCCTTCAGAACAATCATCAATCAGAGTGGAAGATCACCGCGCTATTTGCAAACAGATAATGGCAAAGAATTTTATAATTCAGTGTTCCAACAATTTATTAAAAGCCAGGCAATAAAACATTATTCGAGTTACAGTGACCTCAAGGCCTCAATTGTAGAGAGATTCAACAGAACCTTAAAAAATCTTATGTATAAACAATTTACACTTCAAGGTAATTATAAATGGATTAATATTCTTCCAGAACTTCTACATAAATATAACAACTCGGTCCATTCCACAATCAACATGAAACCCTCTGAAGTAACTTCATCTGATGAGCAAAAATTGATCAGCACTGTTTATTATCCTAGATACCAGCCAACAACAAGAAAGGCCAAATACAAGGTGGGTGATCAAGTAAGAATCAGCAAATATAAGCACTTATTCAAAAGAGGCTTTACAAGAAACTGGAGCACTGAATTATTTACAGTGGTTCAAGTTAAACCCGGGACCCTTAACACATATATAATAAAAGATCACCGAGGAGAAATTCTCAAAGGCAGATTCTATGAAGAAGAGCTCAGCAAAACTAAACAGCCTGACACATATCTCATAGAAAAAATCATCCGCAGAAAAGGCAACAAGTTACTTGTCAAATGGCTGGGTCATCCGGAAAACAGCTGGATCGATGCAGACAAAGTGATAATATGAGCACCTGGGATGTTATAAAAAGGCTGCCAGAACCTGAACAACAGAATAAGAGAAATGGCAACTTGCTGCCTGATAATATTAGGTGTCTTATTGTTGGGCCATCTGCTTGTGGTAAAACTACACTAATGGTTGATAATTTTTTATTGGCCCCCAACTGGTTAGACTGGAAAAACAGGCACTTGTATGTCTTCACTAAGAGCTTGGAACAATTAAAATATCAGCAGCTGATGAAGCTATATGATGGATTGGATATTGCCACTTTTGAACCAGATGTTAAGCCACTTGATGAATGTCTCGATAATTCTGTTGTTGTGTTTGATGACGTTATACTGGATAATCAAAACAAGGTTAGGAATTTCTTTACACAGGGCCGACACAAAAACATTGATTGCTTCTACCTGGCACAGACTTTTTCTAAAATACCGAAGCAGCTGATCCGGGACAACAGCAATTTTATATGTGTGTTTCATCAAGATCATACCAACCTCAAACACATACATGATGAATATGTAGGTGGGGACTTGAGCTACAATGATTTTTCCAAGTTTTGCAGCAGGTGCTGGAATCAAGACAGTTATGGGTTTGTCACAATTGATATGACAAGAACACCCAATAGTGGCAAATACAGAAATAAAATCAACAATTTTCTAGACATTGAAACATAAATAAATAACCATGAAAAGGCCAATTATTGATGATCTTAAGTTAAGAGATTATCTTGTAAAAAGATTTAAGGGATGGAAATCAGAGAACCGTGGAATTTATGAAAAACACAAACAAACAGAACAGCCTGTAATTGATGCTATTAATAATTTAGGTAAGAATATCAAAACTGTTACAGAGCAAAATCAAGATTTGATCACAGAGCTTGTACCTGTAGCTGCAAGGAACATATTAGATTATCCATTCACCCCACTTTCCAGTATTCATACACCTAGTCCTGTTGCTCCTCGAAGAATTGAAGCTACACAGGATCCTATTGAATTGGGTCTTCTTGCACAAAAATATTTAACCACACCTAAAGACAATAAAGATGAGGTGTTTGGCTTATATGCTGACACAGAGCTTGATGGTAGCATCATACATAGAATTGGCAATTTCAGAGTAACATTTATGGGAGATGATCTGATTGTTTATTCAGAATCTCGTCTCGGAGAAAAAGGTGCTTTTGTTAAGTACCCCGGAACACCTGGGTTGTGGGAACTGATGACTAGGAAAAGGCCTGGCAGCTATACAGATCAAGATTATGAATATTACAAAGAAATATTAATAAAATCAGATGCTCTATACCAGAACAATGATCCCACACAAAAAAGAGTCAAGTCTAGCAGTGGGGCAAAATACAATAATTTAATCAAGCCCATATGGTCACAAATTAAGACTGGCAGTGGAATCAAACAATACAACACCCTGCCTAAAGAATTTGTGTGGGTTGATGATGTCAGGAAACTTGTGGATAGGTTGCTGGTGATAGCTGGGGAGGAAAATGCTGGGAACCACAATTTTTACAATGAAAAAGTTGGAATTATGGACATGATAAGCACAAAATTGTCTAATTTTATAGTGAATGACCCTAAGGGGATTGGATATCTTATAAAAATTATTAATACTCTACCACCTAAATTTTGGAATGTCTCTGAGGGTCGGGGCCTGGTTAATGACATTATAAACAAGCTGCCATTTGAACTACACATTCCAGGCTATCAGTATTGTGGCCCAGGCACAAAATTGGATCATAGATTAAACAGAGGGGATCCTGGTGTTAATCCCCTAGATGCTGCTTGTAGAGACCATGACATAGCATACAACACACATTCTGATCTTGACAAGAGACATGTTGCAGACAAGAAATTAGAAGAGGCTGCATTTGGTAGATTTGTAAGCAAAGATGCTTCTTTAAGTGAAAAAATAGCAGCATTGGGAACCACCATAGCTATGAGCACCAAACAAAAACTGGGGTGGGGGTTGTGAATATGTATATAATAAACCTACAATGAAGGCCAAGGGAGTTATGTATCAAATACCTTATGCAGGTCTCAAATCTCTTAAAACTATTGACAGTCTCTTGACCAAAAAGCAGCGCAAGAAAAAAAGCTCTTGTCTTGCAAAGGGCCATGGTATGAAATTGTTGCTTAGTACCCCCCAATTAAAAAAATTACAGCAATCAAGAAAAAAATCACATGTAGGTGGTTTCATATTTACTATCCCGGCCATCTTAGCTGCTCTCGGGGCTGTTGGGAGCTTGGCTGGGGGATCAGCTGCCATAGCAAAAACAGTAATAGATGCCAAGAAAAATAGGGCAGAATTAGATGAGCAGAAGCGCCATAACCTGGCCATGGAGAAAAAAGGCAAAGGTGTTAAGAGAGCCATGAGTAAGTTTAAAAAAAACAAGAGCCGCTTACAAACCAAGATATTGAAGCTTTAATCAAGCCACTGGGCATCAAACATTTTAGAGGTGTGTACATGTCTGATTCTTTACCAGAACAACCACTCAACAAAGAGTGTGGCATTGTTAATTTGGATGAGTACAAAAATCAGGGCACTCACTGGATCTGTTATCTTAAATATTTAAACAATGAGGCATTTGTGTTTGATTCATTTGGAGGTGTTCCGCCTGAAAATTTAGTAAAATATCTAAAATCAGCTAATCTTTATTACAATAATGCCCGTGTTCAAAACTTCAAAGATGTTAATTGTGGACATTTGTGTTTATCTGTTCTTAGATATATGTCTCAAATAAATAAACCATCAATTGAAAATTTTCAAAAAGCCTTGTGGTATTTAAAACATCATGGGGGTATTCCATCTCACCAGCCAAAATTCAATATTGAAACTCAAATTGCATGATGACATAGTGTATCCCAAAACAATAGCTCTCAGAGCATTTTACGGCATGTACCTAATCCCCAATATTACACACCACAACAACAAAATTGCAGTAGGGGATCAAAAAATTGTCATCACTCCAGGGCAGTATAATCTATCCACTCTAAATGCTCAATTACCCAGAGGTGTAGTGTTAAGTCAAAATTCTGTCACTCACAGAGTGGAGATTGTATCTGCTACAGAATCAGTGGATCTGGGTACTATAGGAGAGCTGTTAGGCTTTGAGAACAACACAAAACTTGAAGCGGCCATCAAACACACTGCTATGAATATACCCAAATTCTTAGCCATAGAGACTCTGAATATTCACTGTAATGTGGCCGAGGGTATGATCACCAAATCAAATGGCATAGGCACTCACAAACAAACCGGCATCATTGCAACATTCAAACCTAATTCTGAATTTATGGAGCCAATCATCTACAATCCATCCCCAACATTATATTTTCCTGTGTGCCATAATAGAATAGATTATATTGAATTGATGGTCACTAATGAAAAAGAAGAATTAGTTGATTTTGCTGGAGCCACAACAACTGCTATCATAGAGATTAACATTTAAATAAAAATACATACAATGGAAAATATTGAGAGTTATGAGCTACAATCATTCCCTCCAAACAGGAGGACATTTGCAAATTTAAATCAACCCAATACAGAAATTGAGGTTGATCTTGATGTAGGGGATGGCTTTATACACCCCCACAGAGCAGATTTATACATCAAATTTGATGTTGTAAAGCTGGATGGAACAGATTATCCGGCAAATTCAAATATAAGATTGGTGGACAATTTTGTGCCGCATCTATTCTCTGAAATTGAGATCAGAAAGCATGGTGTTGTTATAAACAGAATAGATTATCCCGGCATTACCTCCACAGCTTTGGCCACACTAAAATTATCCAAAACCGAGGCTTCTTACTACAGAATCGGCGGATTTGAAGCTGGTGATAAGATATTATCTAAGAACCACACAGTGCTGTTCCCCATGCGCCTGTTGCCAGGATTCTTCTCGGATTACAAAGATATTATGTGGAAGGGCGGTTTAAGAATTACATTTAGAAGAGCTGCAAATGATAATAATGCCTTGATGAGGTACAGCACATTAAACCCTACAGGAGAAGCTTTGCCTAATACCTTACCAGATGCAGGCAAATGCATTATTCAGACTATGGAGTTAAGAATCCCGGTTGTTGAATATGAAGCCAGTTATGCTCTTAAATACAAAGCTGATATAATAAAAAATCCACAGATTCCTCTGCAATTTTATACATATCAATGCGTACAGAAGCCTGCATCTGGCACATATTATGAATTTGATGCCACAAATTCATTCTCTAGTATTCAATATGACATGCCTGATTTTGTAGTGGTACTGTTTCAGACTGGGAGACACAACAATCAGGAAAAAAATTCGAGTAAATTTGATAGCTGCAACATCAAGAACATATATCTTAAAAATGGCAGAAATGAGGTATTTCCTAGAGAAAATTATAATTTAGACATGTCCAAGGATGATTTCCTCAAATTATATGAAGCATTTTCTTCCTTCAAGCGTGTCACTACTGGCAGTACTGATATGTATTACTCACCAGATGAATTCAAAGCACGGAGACCCATGTTTGTAATCAACACTTCAAAAAGGAAACAAGTTGTGGTTAATGACAGGACAAATATTAAAATTATCTGTGAATTCCACGAGGCATTACCTGAAGACACCATATGTAGCGTCATTCTCATAGGGGAAAAATCATATGTTTATGATGTAAGAAATGAGAGAGTCACAGAGCAATTCTAGAAGAATTATATTGTTTTAATATTAGATAAACAAATTGAGCCTGGTGCTCAATTGAACTTAAACCACAAATAAATATGTATGTATGTAGGTGTGTATGTGTGTGTATATGTATGTGGGTAGCCTAGTTTTAAGTATGGCCAAAAGAGAGGCATATTTTTAACAAATTTATGGACAACAATCTCTCAGAAGTGCCTTTTATAAGTGTAGCCTCATCAATCTGAGGGGGTCATACTTTCTCATGGAATCCATGAGGGCTTTTTTACAAAAATCTTGGATTATACGGGGTTTTACACTATAGCAAAAAGCTCATGTAGGCATGTTGAGCTTGTTTTAAGTATAGCCAAACCTGCTTGAGGAGGGTTCATACTTTCGTGGGTTTATAGTACAGTCAATACCACTACTGAGCTGGTTAAACAAGTTGTCCAAACATTGTTTTTAAGAATACAGAGAGCAGTGGTTAAGATAAAAGCAGTTAATGATTTGATCGAATATTTAAGAACCGAAGATGTCCTAAGGAAAACTCAGAATCCATGGAACGATAAGGAAGGAAACTTATATTTCAAGAGGCAACATTCAGAAGAAGACAGTCGTTCAAAACCAAAGTTCCGAAGAGAGGAATTTGATGTAAGGAGAATAGAAGTCAGAAACCAGAGACCAGGGGCAGAGATAAGAGACGTAGGAAGAAACAATGGAAGATATGAATGGAACAGGATCTCTGCGGAAGAGAGAGAGAGAAAGGACGATATATATTGAAAAGCTTAGAGAAACTATAGAGGCCGAAATATTTTCCGAAGATATGGAAGAGGAGGAAACCAGCAATGGAGGAACAGATATAAACAGAACGAAAGAGAATACCGAAATATGCCCAATGAAGAAATGCAAAGAAGAAATGCACATCCGGATGTAGAAAGAGATGAAGCCATAGAATTAACCAGAAATTATTGTAGTGACGGAAGAAGATACCAAGAGGCAATTAGAGCAGATGAAGACCTAATGAATGCAAAAGAGAATAGAGGGTCAAACATGTAATGCTCTTGCTGCATCTCCCAGGTGTGAGAGCAAAAACAGAGGAAAATACAAGGCGGGGAGAAATTGTAAATTATGTAAATAGTGAAATATAAATTCTGTATTTACATTTACAAGAAGAGCCAAATTTAAATGACTTAAAGCGAGGGAGAACTTTTTTTGTAAATGCAAGAATCATCGATCTACTAGAAGTAAAGTGTCTTACAGATTTTGGTAGTGTAGTAGAAGTGATGAGCTACGATTGCAGGAAGAGGATAAAAGGAAAATATCTACAAGCTCGTCTAGATGCAACAGAAAGGGATACAATAAGATTGGTCATGGCAGTAGGAAAAGGAGAATATAAAATAAAAGAACCGTAAGCTTAATGATCAAACTTCAAGGGTTAAATTTTCCTGTTAAATTCCTCGTAGTGAAAGGTTTAAGAAGTGATATATTAGGAATACTATTTTTGGAAAAATACGTTGGTGACATTTATATCAAAGATAGAAGATTGAATCTAGAGTCATTTGAAGAAGAAAGACTAGATATTTCTATGGAAACTGTAAACAACGAAATGGAGAGAGAAGAATGCATTGGCAACCTCAATTTAACGTACGGACAGATGAAGGCAGTGTCAAATGATATATGTAAAGATATTGAAATTGAAATGAATAGAGAAGATGATGAATACACTGCATCTGTTGAAGAGATAAAGAATAAGGTTGATGAGTGCAAAGATATCTCCAAAGAAGAGAGGAAGGAATTACAAGTTTTGTTATTGTATAGGAATTTGTTTAGCCAAAACCAGGAACTCACAAGAGAGTATTCCTACGAAATAGAAGTAGATACAGAAAGACTCATTGTATCGACACAGTATCCGATACCTTTTGCGAAAGGAAAAGCCGTATAGGAAGATCTTCATAAATGGTTAAAATGGGGAATTATAGAAGATGCAAATATCATACATGTAAGCCCTATGAATATAGTTGACAAACCCAACGGAGGAGTTAGACCCGTCTTAGGCCTGAGGTAACTAAACAAACACGTGTTACATACAAGAAACCAAGTGGATAAAATATACGAGATGCTACACTCATTTGCAGGAAGCAGATACTTTAACTCTTTTGATTTGACCCTGGGATATTTTCAAGTTGAGATAGAGAAGAAGTCGAGAAAGTATACAGCATTTAGATATGGCTCAAGACTGTTTCAATTCAGAAAATTACCATATCGATTAAACTCATCTGTCTCGACATTTATGACTGAATTGAACGAAATGTTTGGGATAAAAATTAAGCATTGTAGATGACATGCGTATCCACAGTAAAGATTGGGATTCCCATATAAGAAGAATAGTTTGGATATTGAGCAAATTAGGAAAAGCAGGAATAACAGTCAAATTAGAGAAATGCTCTTTTGTTAGAACGGAAGTTAAGTTTTTAGACCATGTGATATCCGGCGGAGAAATTAATGAAACAATAAGATTTTTCCCTAAGCCAATTACGAAGAAACAATTATAGTTATTTCTTGGAATGTGTAATTGTAGAAGTAATATTATTAGGGATTTTGCACAAAAGGCAAGACCATTGTATAAGTTACTAAAGAGAACTAACAAGTGGAATTGGGTAGAAGAAGCTGATAAAGCTCTCAATGTATTGAAGATCGATCTCATATCCACGCCTGCCATATGCCAACCGGATTTGGAGAAAACATTTTCCTTGGGAACCGATACATCCAATATAGGACTAGGGGCGTATTTATTCCAAAAAGGATGAGAATGGAGAAGACAAAGTCATCCAGTATGCCACCCGTTAAGTCTTACACGATAAGTGAATTGGAGTGTTTAGCTATTTTATTTGGAATACAGAAGTTCTCACCTTACCCCAGAGGAAGGAGATTTAAAGTATTTTGCGATCTTAAAAGCTTGATTTGGCTAAATTCGGCATAGCAGTGGAATCCTAGAGTAACCAGATAGGCTTTATTAATACAAGAATACAGCTTTGAAGTAATATATATAAAGGGCAGAGATAATAAAATCGCCAATGCACTAAGTAGAGCTCCAATAGGACCCAAACAAGAGCCGGAAAAAGTAATTACGAGGGATGATCGAAAAAAAGGTTACAAAGCCTATTATGGCGTATATGTTAGACATAGCTGGAAGATCAACACACCTGATGATGGAGGGCACTCAACACTAGTCCTCGATGTAATCACCTTTTTTCTTCAAGCACGTGTCACAACGGTAGATGAGGTTTTCCATACCGGTTGCACAGAAATCCGCGTAAAGTTCTCGTAGCCACCGTGAGGCAGCTCTTTTGACATCATCACATGTCAGATAATGGTGGCCAGCCAACCAAATGGTAGTCCCAGCTCAGCTGATATTGAGCGTAATGTTCTTCTTCTGTCCTCACAAATACACTCATCCACAAGAGCACAGTTCACGTCAGTGGTTGAGGTACTGGGCGTACCACTGTGTCCAGGGTTGTCATTAACAATACTGGTCCGTCCTTCTTTGAAGGCACGACACCACTTCGCTACATGTTGCCCTGAAATTGTCCCCTCCCCATACACCTCCACAATCTGCCTATGAATGTCAGCAGATGTAGTGTTTTTTTTCCCACAGGAACCGCACCGCTGCCCTCACTTCTACTCTAGTAGACCTAGTGGCCCGGTACTGCATCATCATTTGGAGCTCGAATCATCATTTGGAGCTCGATCGCCTTAATGGATTTCTTTCGTAAGGCATGAGCAGTGTTGATAACTCCTTACCCGAAAAAATCACCAAGGTTGTGGCGCTTGTTGTAGTTTTTTATGATGTACATTTTGAGGGCAGAGTTGACAACACTGTGGGTTTACTGTAGCCTTTTATGAGGGGGGGGGGTCTATTGCCCTCTGTTTACATCTGGCAACACTACCGTAGATTGACAGTGTTGTTAACCTACTGGGTTTTTTCACTGTAAATTTTCATCAAAGGACCTGAGGGGTCCATGTATTTTTTATGTCTGGCAATACTGTTGGGGGGCCTAGTGTTGGCGACACTGTGGGTTTACTGTAGCCTTTTATGAGGGGGGTCTATTACCCCCCTTTTTATATTTGGCAATTTTATTGGATGTTTTTTTTTTTGAGGCTCGAAATTATTATTTGAGGCTTGAAATCATAATTTGAGGCTCGTTGGTGTTGCGTACCCACTCCACAAAAATTCTACTATATGATCTTTCACTGGCTAACCTAATCTAATCTAACCTAACCTAACCTAACCTAACCTAACCTACTCTAACCTAACCTAACCTAACCTAACCTAACCTAACCTAACCTAACCTAACCTAACCTACTCTAACCTAACCTAACCTAACCTACTCTAACCTAACCTAACCTAACCTACTCTAACCTAACCTAACCTAACCTACTCTAACCTAACCTAACCTACTCTAACCTAACCTAACCTAACCTACTCTAACCTAACCTAACCTAACCTACTCTAACCTAACCTAACCTAACCTAACCTACTCTAACCTAACCTAACCTAACCTACTCTAACCTAACCTAACCTAACCTAACCTAACCTACTCTAACCTAACCTAACCTAACCTAACCTAACCTAACCAGATCTAACCTAGCCTAAAGCAAGAAGCTGGCAACCTTGCTTGAGGCTTGCCTTACAGTGCATAAAGCAAGGTTGCTAACCTACTGGTATTTTTGCCATAACTTTTTACAAAAAAAAGAGAGAGGAGAGAAAGAGAGGGAAGAGTTAAGCGTATTATCTGCTTTCATGTCAGATTTTACCAACCTGTGAGCTGTAGTGTTTAGGTGACAAGCGACCTGCTCAAATAGGAATTGGCAGCACTGACTTATAAACCCACTGGGTCCTCTTGGCATGTTTTTTTCATGATGTGTTGCTAGACTATTGAGCACCTTGGCGTATACAATGTATATATTTTGAGAGGGGGGTTATAGCTTTTTATGCTGTATGAATACTGGAAGCTTGACAGTGACAACCAACAGAATAGGTAAACCTACATCCAGGAACTGGCAACACTAGTTTCTGACAGTGAATTTGAAATAAAATATTAAACAAAATACATGAGTAAGCACTGTGATTACAAATAGTACCAGTGTTGTGCCCCCAACTTTAACTGGGCAACTGGGGGAAATAATTGTACAACAATTTGTACCTAATTGTACAATACTTGTACCTAATTGTACAACATATACACAGGCATAAAAGAGAGAGCCTTCCCGCAACTTACTTCATGTACAATTTAATATGATTTTACAACTGTGAAAAGAAAGCATATGTGTTCTGTATGCACACATTTATTCTTATTTTTCGAAGTTGAATGAAAACACGTGTTTTTACGCTCTCGTAATACTGACCTTGCCCCACTGATTTTAAATTGCTTCCATCCGCTTTTTTTTTTCTGTGTTATTTCCGCATGCACGCAACATTCGCTTTCAATAGACAGAAGGAGTGTTAGTATAGCAGGCTCCGAGTTTACAATTTATTAAATTAAACAATAATTTATGTAAGAATATACTTGTACTTACCGAACACAAAATAATAAAAGCACATGTGAATGTTTGCGTGTGTTTATGTTATATGACGACTGAGTAAAAAATAATGTTGACTCCCCGAAAGATAAAAGTTCCCGGTTCGACATCAGATGCATGCAAATTTTATGTTTTGCTCTCCAAAATCTTGATTTTTATGTTTGTGCTATTTGTCATACAGCAGAGGAGAAGAGGGGAGAGGGGAGGGGAGGGGGTACTATTAGCGCCATCTATTAGCAAACAATAGAAATAAAAAGTAGGGTCAAACTTTTTCAACACCCAAAAATTTTAAACGTCCTTGCTTAGTAATACGATTAGCTGAAGATGTTTAAAAGAGTACTCTTAGTCGCCGAAGCTAGTTGCTAGGGCCCATATATTGCTAAAATGTTCTTTGATTTACATATTTCTCATACCGCCATATGTTGTTCTAGTTGACTTCTTCCAAAAAAATGCTAATTAGCGAGAGTTAATTAAGCAAGGCAAGTAAAAGAAGCAAATAGGACAATATGTGGCGGCGTGGAAATATGTAAAAATTCGACTCGATTCGAATTAAAATTGGAGGATATTTTGCATTTTTTCCTATAATGTACAAAACATTTACCGTACATAATCTTTTCCATTTACAACAGTATAAAATAAGAGGAATGTGTGACAATATCCATATTAATTAGGAAGGTATGTCGTATGCTAGGTTAGCTAATTGTGTCTTCTACAGCTTCACTGTTTAGAGGAAAGATGGAAAAGAGAGCTCTACGGAAACTAACGCTCTTAACAATATTGTACGCCCCGTGAAAATTATATATAAATAAGCCATAAGCGTATTATCTGCTTTCATGTCAGATTTTCCCGACCTGTGAGCTGTAGTGTTTAGGTGACAAGCGACGCGCTCAAATATAATACCGTTGACAATATTGTACGCCCCGTGAAAATTATATATAAATAAGCCATAAGCGTATTATCTGCTTTCATGTCAGATTTTCCCGACCTGTGAGCTGTAGTGTTTAGGTGACAAGCGACGCGCTCAAATATAATACCGTTGACAATATTGTACGCCCCGTGAAAATTATATATAAATAAGCCATAAGCGTATTATCTGCTTTCATGTCAGATTTTCCCGACCTGTGAGCTGTAGTGTTTAGGTGACAAGCGACGCGCTCAAATATAATACCGTTGACAATATTGTACGCCCCGTGAAAATTATATATAAATAAGCCATAAGCGTATTATCTGCTTTCATGTCAGATTTTCCCGACCTGTGAGCTGTAGTGTTTAGGTGACAAGCGACGCGCTCAAATATAATACCGTTGACAATATTGTACGCCCCGTGAAAATTATATATAAATAAGCCATAAGCGTATTATCTGCTTTCATGTCAGATTTTCCCGACCTGTGAGCTGTAGTGTTTAGGTGACAAGCGACGCGCTCAAATATAATACCGTTGACAATATTGTACGCCCCGTGAAAATTATATATAAATAAGCCATAAGCGTATTATCTGCTTTCATGTCAGATTTTCCCGACCTGTGAGCTGTAGTGTTTAGGTGACAAGCGACGCGCTCAAATATAATACCGTTGACAATATATTGTACGTATATTGTATTGTATAGGAGACTAGAAGCATATAATTTGGCGAAAAAAAAAAAAAAACCCAAAGTAAGGTCATAGAAAATAGTTAAAAAAAAGTGAGCAATTATATTTTGCATTGCACAGCATTTGGTATTAAAATAACATACCCCCAAAAAATCTCTGCATTATGCGTTCTGTAAAAAATTGCCCTACGTGCCAAATTGGTGTGTCAAGTCAACATTTTCAAAGGCACTGTCGTACTTGTGTGCCGGGAAAGCAAATATCTGCGACCAAACTGTGCTCTAAGTGTGGAAAAAATATTTCTATTGCCAACTTCAAGCGACACCAGCTTACTTGCAAGAGCACTGGAACATCTCTACCGCAACCTTCCAAGCGAAAGGTAGAAGTAACCTCCCTCGATGCATCGCCACCTGCCAAACGCGTCAAGCTGGCGAAGAAAGCAGACCGATTTGCGTTTGAGCATTTATTAGAAGACTTTAACATAACATCAAACAGCTTCTGCGATGTGCGTAGTTTTCTGGAGAGCGAGCGAGCTAAGATAATATCCATCCTCAACGATGCATTGGCTACATACTCCACTAAATTCTATGCTGTGCTATGCTGCAAGTATAAGAAACCGTCTGATGAAATATATAAATTCTTCCATGCCACAAAAACAAAAACACTGCATCAGGTAGATGTCACTGACCTCGACAGCATCTACAACAAGTTTGTCGAGGAGTTTGTGGCAAAGCACGAGGAGCATCAGGCTAAAGGCTCGGGCGGTTCGCTGTGTGGCGACCCCCACGAACTTTGTCTGACACTTAGCAAGTTCCTACCACTGGTAGGGTCTAGCTATATTGCCCTGCCACCCGAGGTTGAAGCAAGGAAAGCTGTTCTCAATATTCAGAACAAAGACACCAAATGCTTCCTCTGGTCGGTGCTGGCAGCATTGCACCCTATACCTAGGGAAAACAATCCACACCGTGTTAACCACTACACGCAGTATGAGTCGGAACTGGAGGTTGCAATGGCCGGGATTGCCTACCCTGTAGAAGTCTCGCATATTCGCAAGTTTGAGGTTAGTGCTCGTGACTTGTTGGGCCTGCAATTAGCCATCAATGTTTACGGTCTCACCGAGAACGAAAATGAGGTCCACCCCATCCGGGTGAGCGAGGTGAGCAACAACAACGAGGTACAAGAAATCAACCTCCTGCTCATCAAGGACGAAACCCATCACCATTACACCCTTATCCGTTCCCTCTCTCGGCTTGTTTCGAGCCAACGGAGCAGTGATAGTCGCCACGTCGAGGTGTGTCGCAGGTGCTTGGCTATATTTCATAATCGAGAACAGCAAAATTACCGGCGCATCAGAGGTCCCAACATTGCTGCTGAGAAGCTAGCTCGCCACATGTTCTATTGTAGTACCAACAAGCCTGCACGAATTATCCTGCCCGAACCTGGTGCAGTAGAGTGCTTTCGCATGCACAGTGCTATGGTGAAGCATCCTGCCTATATTGTAGCAGACTTCGAGGCCTTTCTTCAACCTCTGTCTAACTGCGAGCCCAACCCCGAAACATCCTCTACCATTCCTTTCCAAATCCACGAGGCCTCGAGTTACTCCTATGTTGTGGTGTGGCGAGACCAACATATTGCCTCCGAGCCCTATGTGTATCGCGGTCCCGACCCGGTCAAACACTTCCTGGAGAGAATGCAACAGGAAGCCATCAAGATAGGGAAGGTGCTGTTGGCCCCCAAGCCCATGCTGCCTCTGTCTCCCAAAAACAAGCATCAGCACGAAATGGCTCTAAATTGTCCTGTTTGCAACTCGGTCTTCACTGACGATAACAAAAAGGTCCACCACCATGACCATTATGGGACCGGAAGCTACATTGGCCCGTGGTGCAACAGATGTAACTTGAGAGCCAGGGACCCGCGCTTCATACCGGTCTTTTTTCACAATGGCTCGGGATATGATTTCCATCACTTGGTCACACATCTAGGGTACGACAATGCGAGAATCAATGTCCTGGCACAGAACGAGGAGCATTATATTAGCATCAGCAAGTGGGTGCCGATCCCCGACTCAAAAAGCAGGAGCATCGAGCTTCGGTTCCTCGACTCTCTGAGGTTCCTCCAGGCAAGCCTCGATGCTCTTGCTGGGAAGCTCAGAGACGACCAACTAGCCATTACCACATCAAGTTTCCCGAACTTAGATGTCGCACTCATCAGACGTAAAGGGGTCTACCCCTACGAATACGTCACAGACCCTTCCAAGTTCGAAGAAGAGTTGCTGCCTCCCCAGGATAAGTTCTACAGCCAGCTGAGAGGTTCAGGTATTACCGACGAGGAGTACAAGCATGCTCAGTCTATGTGGGTCGAGTTGGGTTGCCGAACTTTCGGTGATTACCACGATGCATACCTGAAGCTTGATGTGACGCTTCTTGCCGATGTGTTCCAGGCGTTTCGGACAACTGCGATAAACATTTACAACCTGGACCCTGTATATTTTTACAGCCTTCCTGGACTGGCATGGTCGGCCATGCTCCTGCTGACTAAAGTTAAACTTTCACTTATCTCCGATAATGATATCATGCTTTTCATCGAGAGAGCTATCCGGGGCGGCATGGTCCAAGTGTCGCAACGCTTCGCACACGCCAACAATCACCACATGGCCACTGGTTACGACCCCTCCCAACCATCAAGCTACATCATGTACACTGACGTGAATAATCTTTACGGGCACTCCATGATGCAGCCACTCCCAACAGGACAGTTTAAGTGGGTTGATCCTTTATACCACGACATCGAAAAAGAGTGCGACGAGTTTGGGTTTTTTGCCGAGGTGGACCTTGACTTCCCCGAGAAGCTGCAGGATACATTCTGTGACCTTTCGCCTGCTCCGGAATTGAAGTGTCCACCTGGCTCGGATCAACCGAAGCTCGTCATGGACTTGGAGCCCAAAAAGCGTTATGTGCTACACTACCGGAACCTCCAGTGGTTAATGCAGCAAGGGGTCTCGGTCAAAGCAGTTTACGGCGTGCTCTTGTTCAGGCAGTCTCCATGGTTGAAGCCGTACATCGAACTGAACACCAACCATCGCACTGCTGCCACTTCGGAACTTGATCGCGATTTTTTCAAATTAATGAACAATGCGGTATTTGGGAAGACCATGGAGAATGTGCGAAATCGCGTTGATGTGAGGTTGGTGACGAAGAAAACACAGTGTCGTCGACTTGTTGCAAGCCCGCTGTTCAGGTCTCGAACAATTTACAACGAACAGATGTCTCTGATTCACATGAACCGGGGCAAGGTGCTACTCAACAAGCCCATCTATGTGGGAGCTGCAGTTTTGGATCTGAGCAAGTTGTGCATGTTCGAGATATATTACGGCATACTACGTGCACACTACAACCACAATATCTCGCTCCTCTACACAGACACAGACAGCTTGGTGTACCATGTTCGCACGGCCGATGCGTATGGTGATATAGCCAAAGTTCCAGCTCTTGTCAAGCTCTTCGACACATCGGGCTATCCCCAGCTAAACCGGTATGGAATTCTGCCCCGGAACAAAAAAATACCCGGCAAACTCAAGGACGAGAAAGACGGGGATGTGATTGTGGAGTTTGCTGGACTTCGTGCCAAAGCCTATGCGATCCGGGCTGAGGGTTCTGTAACAAAAAAGGCAAAGGGTGTAAGCAGGCAAGTGGTTCGGGAGCACCTCAAGTTTGAGGATTACCTCGAGTGCCTCAGAACAAAATCGCCCATTCTACAAAAAGAGCATCGTATCCAAAGCGTTGATCATGTGCTTACAACTAATATTGTTAGGAAAGTTGCTCTGGATGCACACGACGACAAGAGGTGTATTCTTGAATGTGGGGTCCATACACTTCCGTGGGGCCACTATCGCCTCCAAACTAGTAAGGCCTGCCCAGAGTGTAACAAAAAGTAATAGGCAATGCGAAAAAAACAATTTTAATTTACTTCCACTTCCTCGATTACATGCATGCATGGCACAGCAAAATTAAACTTCTGGAAACTGCTAATTGCAATTTGTACTTATATATATAAAATTCCACATTTCTTATTGTGTGCTATTTTTTTTTATTTATTTAAAACTGTTCAGTTACTCTTTCATTCTTGACGTCATACACAAATGTTTTCTCTGCAATAAGAATGACACTGCACAGAGTATCTGCAGGCAAGGCATCGTGGAACTCGCATACAATCTTGATGTTGGTACGATCGTTGACCACCACTTGCTTCCTCTTAGATGTGTTGATGACGAACATCGGCCTGCGTGCTTTGAATTCGCTGGGCGCGTAGTACACGTCCACGCTTCCTTCGGTCACGCGTTTGTAAGCCGTGTAAGCTTCGTAAAGTTTGAGGTAATCGTCTTTGGTCACGTCGAGGTTGTAATTTTCGCGCGGGAACACTTCGTTCCTACCGTTCTTCAGATAAACGTTCTTGATCTTGCAGTCGTCGAACTTGCTGGAATCTTTTTCCTGATCGTTATCGCGTCCGGTCTGAAAAAGCACTACGACGAAATCTGGCATGTCGAACTGTATGTTGTTGAACTGCGTCGTCACGTCGAATTCCATGTGACTTCCCGACGCCATCTTCTGCACGCACTGGTAACCGTGAAAGTGAATGGGCACCTGCGGACTTTTCAAGATCTCCGCTTTGTACTTGAGGGCGTAGTTCGTTTCGTATTCCACCACCGGCATTCTCAATTCCATGCTCCGGATGACACATTTCGCTGCTTCGGGTAAAGTGTTGGCTATCGGCGTGGTGCCATCCGGACCCAAAGTAGCGTATCGCATCAGTGCGTCGTTGTCGTTGGCCGCTCTTCGAAACGTGACCCTCAGTCCTCCCTTCCACATGATCTCCTTGTAGTCTGAGAAGAAACCATGCAGCAGACGCATGGGAAAGAGCACCGTGTGACTTTTCGTCGATATTTTGGTCCCGGCTTCGAATCCCCCGGCCTGGTAGTACGCTGCGTCCGTTTTGGATAATTTCAACGTTCCCACTGCCGTCGACGTGATGCCTGGATAATCTATTCTGTCGATGACGGTGTTGTGTTTCCTCACCTCCACCTGCGAGAACAGGTGAGGCACGAAGTTGTCCACGAGTATCAAGTTTGCTGCTGCGGGAAACGCGTCTCCGCTTTCCTTCTTCACCACGTCGAATTGAAGGTAGAGGTCCGCTCTGTGAGGATGAATGAACCCGTCGCCTACGTCCACGTCGTATTCGATCTCCCTGTTCGCTTCGTTCAGATTGGCGAACGTGCGACGGTTGGGAGGGAAAGATTGCAATTCGTAACTTTCGATTTGCTCCATTTTTTTTTCACTATGTGTGTTATTTATTATACGTTGATCTCCACGATGGCCGTCGTAGTGGCACCTGCGAAATCCACCACGTCTCCTTTCTCGTTCGTCACCACCAACTCTATGTCGTCTATGCAGTTCGACATGCCAGATTTCGTCGTAGTGCTTTTTCAGACCGGACGCGATAACGATCAGGAAAAAGATTCCAGCAAGTTCGACGACTGCAAGATCAAGAACGTTTATCTGAAGAACGGTAGGAACGAAGTGTTCCCGCGCGAAAATTACAACCTCGACGTGACCAAAGACGATTACCTCAAACTTTACGAAGCTTACACGGCTTACAAACGCGTGACCGAAGGAAGCGTGGACGTGTACTACGCGCCCAGCGAATTCAAAGCACGCAGGCCGATGTTCGTCATCAACACATCTAAGAGGAAGCAAGTGGTGGTCAACGATCGTACCAACATCAAGATTGTATGCGAGTTCCACGATGCCTTGCCTGCAGATACTCTGTGCAGTGTCATTCTTATTGCAGAGAAAACATTTGTGTATGACGTCAAGAATGAAAGAGTAACTGAACAGTTTTAAATTAAATAAAAAAAAATAGCACACAATAAGAAATGTGGAATTTTATATATATAAGTACAAATTGCAATTAGCAGTTTCCAGAAGTTTAATTTTGCTGTGCCATGCATGCATGTAATCGAGGGAAGTGGAAGTAAATTAAAATTGTTTTTTTCGCATTGCCTATTACTTTTTGTTACACTCTGGGCAGGCCTTACTAGTTTGGAGGCGATAGTGGCCCCACGGAAGTGTATGGACCCCACATTCAAGAATACACCTCTTGTCGTCGTGTGCATCCAGAGCAACTTTCCTAACAATATTAGTTGTAAGCACATGATCAACGCTTTGGATACGATGCTCTTTTTGTAGAATGGGCGATTTTGTTCTGAGGCACTCGAGGTAATCCTCAAACTTGAGGTGCTCCCGAACCACTTGCCTGCTTACACCCTTTGCCTTTTTTGTTACAGAACCCTCAGCCCGGATCGCATAGGCTTTGGCACGAAGTCCAGCAAACTCCACAATCACATCCCCGTCTTTCTCGTCCTTGAGTTTGCCGGGTATTTTTTTGTTCCGGGGCAGAATT
>NW_028143299.1:0-145000 GCF_977018435.1 Lepisma saccharinum | reverse complement strand
TCTGCAATTTAAAAACATCATTTTAATAATTAAATTAAATAATAACAATTATCCTTTTAATAACAAACACAAATGACTGTTTGAAATAAAATTGCATGAAATGTATACTGTTAGGTTGACATTCATTTTCCAATGTGGTGGAAGCCAGCCATCAAAGCTTCATTTAAAATTTTCTTATAAAAAATTTGCTTGAATGATATTTGAAGCTACATTCTTACAATTTCAGTTATCTTTAAAAACATAAAATCAAGTAGCCATTATTTTTAAATTTGAGAAATAAGTTGTCATTTTGAGTAGCAATTAAAAAGCTATGAATTTTATTACTGGTTAAGTAAGATTATATATCAAGGTTCATTTCTAAATACTTGTCTTGGTGTTGCACTTTCAAGTCCGCTTTATGCATAGAAAGGCTAATTTGGACTGGACCTACAGTTTGAAGTGGGATCCGAACCACTACCTAGCTACACCAAGTATCAAACCCAGGACACCTTGAATACAAGGTCATGGTGTTATCATGCAATGGTAACTGAAATTTTAGTAAACTTTGATTTCAAGAAAAAAAAATAGGATATTTCATGAATTTATGGTGTACTAAAATATGAATGGGATGTGTTGTCATTCATGCTCAAATTCCTGTTTTTTCCCTTAAAATTCTTGTGAAATTTCAAAAAGATTGAATAATTCACGAGGGAGATAGAACTTTCTTTTCTAAGGCAGTGCAGCTCACACTGGAGGCAGCTTTGGGAATGTGGGAAAAGAGGATCCACTGAAAGTTTGGGGGGCTATAAAAATTAAACCAGACAAATTAGAGACAAAACCAAAAAACAACTTATGTGGTATCTCACCACCATGGAAGGATTACATGTCCTAAGTTTCATCAAAATCTGAGGTCATGGGTTCACCCCCTCCCCTTTAGTGATAATAAAATTAATAATAACAATGAAAAAGGAGGGGAATGGAACCTAGAACCTTCAGCGTGTGAAACGGATACTCTAGCATGGAGCCACCATGCAGTCGGACAATATCTTCACCTCATGAGGCAGGCGTGGAAAGCTTTGAAACTTCTGAAGCACTTTCTCTTGGAAATGGCTGTCCCGTGCATGCAGTACATATAGGTTACCCTATGACTGCACAAAGTCTCGTCCCAAATGCAATTCCCACAAGACGTAGCTTCTCCTTGCTAAACAGAGAATTCTGCCAGACTTCACGAGGGGCTACAAAGAGGTTTCGTGCTTGAGAACAGATGATGTGTGCTGCGGTCCTGGAAGCACTTAGGGACCTTATTTTACTACTAAGAGACCTTCACCTGACCCACCTAACCAGGAGGTTTTATTGGTGCCAGGAACACTAACCTACCTACGTTAGGGACACAATACATCTTCACACCCCACACAAGCAAACTAGATAGCAAGTAAACGAATGGCTGTTCGCAAACAAAAAATCATATGCAGGTACACAGTACTTAAAGCAGGGTTGGCATTTTCAACATTTTTTTTTAAAAAAAAACAACACTGACGGGTTTTTCAGATGAAACTCTGGCAAAACTGGGTTTTATTGGATTTTTTAGGTTATGTTTAAAAATATATATATTAAAAATGAAATATGTTTTTCTCCTAGTAGTAATGCATTGTAACATTCAATTTGTATTGCTTTATACCCTGTCCCAACTATCTCTGGAGCAGGCGAACGAAAACATGTCTCCGCGCAAGTAGTAACGTAAGACAGCTCCACCAATGAACACGTGCGAGGGAACGGGTTTGCCTGGAGGGGGCAAGCAACTGCAGTTACCAGTCTTCACAGCAGCACTCTTCGCTCTGCCCACTCGATTTCCTCCCCTTTTCTCCAGAAATAACTGTGACAAAAACTATTTACGGTAACAATTCTGTTAACAATCTGTTCTAAAATATTCGTCCAACAGTTTGATTCTATTCTTCCAGGAGGGTGTAATAGTTAATGCTGTTGCTTTGTGATCAGTTTCCAGGGTTGCATTCCCTGAGGAGGCTCATACTTTGGTGTATCCAAGAATCAGACTACCGAGGGGTGGGGGGTACAAAATATGTTATGACCAGTGCTCTTTTTCCCTGGCAGTGAACAACTGCATTCCATACTGGCATCTTATTATAGGTGAGGACTAATAACATTCTGTTCTAACAAGAGAAATGCCTACGATCCCAGATAAGAAGTCCTTGGTTCGAATCTCGGCCTGGGCATGGGAATTCTTTGAGTCCCTTCATCAATTTCATCATATCATCACTTGTTCTCATCTTTGCGATTAGCGAAATGTGGCAGAAAAGAGGAGTAATGTAAAGCAAATCAATCAGTGAAAGAAACAAGAGAAATACATATGTGTGTGTGTGTGTGCGTGCTTGGATGCATCATCATTTATGAAAACACAATTTTGAATAGTTGTTATGATGAACACATTAACAAACAACAAGGCAAAAACAACAAGGTAACATATCAACTTGAATAGTGCCGAAACCTTTCATCCCAGAAAAACAAAGCAGTAACTTTAACTTTTTACAGACTTAATTTAATCAATCAGGTTTGCTACGTTTTTCCTCCATAATGATACTCAAATTGAGGCATGTTAAAGTATGTGTTTTACAAGATTAAGCACATTTTTAGTTAATACGATCAGTGAATATTCTATTCTGAACTTCGCCAGCCCCCGTGGTGGAGTGGTTAGCACATCGTACTACGATGCCAGGGGTCCTGGGTTCAAATCTCAGCCAGGGCATGGATGCTTGTGAGTGTCCATTCATCAATTTCATCATATCATCACTCATCCCCATCTTCACAAATTACCCAAAAGTGAAGTAAAATAAAGCAAATGAATCAAAAGCATTCTGAACTTCAGTTTATGAAACAAATTATTTTGTGAATGCAATGTTGCAATGAATTATGCTACAGCTACAAACACGTTTTTTATCTCATTTACTTCATATGCCATAGATCATTAAATAATTAAAAAGTACTATGTAACACAGTGTTTTAAATCTGTTTCCCATTATTTTTCTGGATGTTTCAAGCAAAAATACCTCCTCCATGTATTAACCATTCCACATTATAGTTTGCCATATTTCATTGTCTGGGTCATTTCATCCAAATGCCTTATACATCTTCCAAAATATCAGGCTGCTATGAGAATGGCAATTCCCATGGTCAAAACATTGGTAACCTCCAATTTGGTCCACAACCATCCCCACTATATTTCAAAACCTTTATTGTCAAATTACAGCTTAAGCGAAGCCCTAAAATTCTAAAGAGTCTCTTTTCTTAATCTCCAAAAATGTAGTTTAGGCAGAGATTTCAAAGTGTCATCAGAATTTGGAATCTACCTCAGCATAAGAAAAATCAATTTTTTATCTACAATCTTAAAATACTTTGAACAAATGCAAATGAAAAACAAAATAATTCCCAAGGTGTATCTACCTAGGTAGATGTGATTAATTTCAGCTAAAAACCTGTAAATTTGGGAACGAGTTTACAATACTGGACCACTCTCCAATTGCTATGAAATTTCGCCTACTCACTAATTGAGACCTCCTAATCACGAATCTGCATGTAATAATTGGCGGTCAAGTATGGAAATAGAGAAAGAAAAAAATAAACTATGTTTTATTAACGTAACGTAACCCTACCATAAGAAGAACAGCTCCACGGAACATGCCATTTTCCCCGAATGGGTGTCACTTATCGCACAACATTGTAGCAACATTGTGTTCTGACGTCACGGGAGAGAGCTTTTTCATGTTAGGCAAGACAAGGTAATGCGTCTCTTAGGGAAAATATTAATTTTTCTTTGTATTTATGCTAATGGAACCTAAGCTAACAGGCCTAACCTAACCTCGTAGGCATTCCTCGCCTGACGTCAATATTCAAGGTTGCAAGATCGTTGTGCGTAAAGGAAGAGCATTAACCAATTGCGAAAGAAAGATGGTTCCGAATTGCTGTGTATGGACAATCAACGTGGTAGATCGCAAGGTTATTTTACAAGTTCTACACGTAAATGTACAATTTTAACAACTGACCGCCAAATATGAACTACACATACGTCATCAGGACACGGAAATTAGTAAGTAGGCGAAAGTATATAGAAATTGGAGAGTGGTCCGGTATTGTAAACTCATGCCTAAATTTGATGTAGTTATTGTGGTCTCAAAGTTGGATTGAACAATCAGAACTTCGGCTGCATAGTGTTTGGACTGAAAATTCATCACAATCTTCGCAAATAATAAATCTTGCTACATCTGATATATAAGATGCATGGTGCGACTAATTTCACCATCAAATGAAGGTAAATTTTGGTCTCTTTTAATCAGATTATGTCCTGACTTGTTAAACAAATGTGCACATAGTTTAGTTCTTGGGACATATCAAATTGAAGTCAGCATGCATTTATTTTCATGCAGGCAACAAGTACCTCTATTCTCTACACACCATGGATTCGGAAAAATACCACAAGGTGCGTGACATGGCAGATATGAAGGGGTACTACATTTCTAAATGCTTTCTTTCATTGTTAGATTAGGCAGAGCATTAACATTGCTTCCATAAATACTTCCAATATCTGACCAGTTTCTGCTATTCTCACCACCTGGTACAAGTGGTAACAGAGTAAGATGTACACAAGCAATCAAGAAGCATGTGTATTGGTTTAGTGTGTATTTTTGAGCTGGCTAACAGTTTCAAAACATAATAAATTCTGGAAATTAGCATACAAACTCGTGAAAATTAACTGCATCAGTCGAATTTTCAACATCCTCTGGCAAATGGATTTATAGGTCTGTTAATTTCAAACTAATTGCTGGAAACATATTTTAGTTTGGTTATCAGTTTACAAACGGGTGTGTCATCCACAGGAGGAGCGTAATGGTGCCATTTTGAAATGTGCTAACTCCATGGGCGTTCAAGATAGCCACATAAATCCCAAGGGGTCTAGGCCAAAATCTTACACCCTCGATTTTGCAGGTGATTTTTTTTTTTTATGAAGATTATATGCTGCTAATTGTGAATAATAAAATTATGCAACACGGAAATAAATATTTATGACTGTACAGCCATTTGAAATTGCGAGGTGGTAGCTGTGTTCAAATTTCCCACTGATTCCGGGCTCCGTCCCTGGGGTAATTAACCTACCGATACCACGGCCCCACCTTTCTATATAGAGTCCCTTTTGAAGGTGTGTTAGAAACTGGCCGGAGCCACCTGCTGTATAGATGCTACGTACGTAAGGAACTTCGGTAACAGTTTGTTATATCTGAGACATATTTCTTCATTTTTACAGAAGAAACTACTTACAAATATGAGTTTCTCCAAGCTTTCCAACGTTCGTGGAGGTATTTTCTTTCATCATGGAATATATTTGACCAGCAAATCATATATTCTTCAAGAGAAATATATCCCAGTTCGATGACGTAACCCAGTCAGTGTTTCAAACTCCTTTTTTTTTTTACTATGGTTGCCTAACCCAACCAAATCTAACCTAACCTTATGGAAATTGTTCGTGGGGCTACCCGTCAGCTACCGTGCATAATGGTTCATGGAGCTATCCGTGAATGGTTCGTGGGGCTATCTGTGAATGGTTCATGGGGCTATCTGTGAATGGTTCATGGGGCTATCTGTGAATGGTTCATGGGCCTATCTGTGAATGGTTCATGGGCCTATCTGTGAATGGTTCATGGGCCTATCTGTGAATGGTTCATGGGGCTATCTGTGAATGGTTCATGGGGCTATCTGTGAATGGTTCATGGGCCTATCTGTGAATGGTTCATGGGCCTATCTGTGAATGGTTCATGGGGCTATCTGTGAATGGTTCATGGGGCTATCTGTGAATGGTTCATGGGCCTATCTGTGAATGGTTCATGGGCCTATCTGTGAATGGTTCATGGGGCTATCTGTGAATGGTTCATGGGGCTATCTGTGAATGGTTCCAGGGGTTATCCGTCAGCTACCCGGGCTATCGTCAGCTACTCGTGCATAATTTGTAATTTCCACTGGTGACGAACACGATAGTAGGTATTTTTCGGTGAAGAAGGTGGTTGTTGTTGTTGTTATATATGTATATGTGTGTGTGTGTGTCCATCTTATTATTTTGTTTATTTCTTTTCCGGTTGATATTCTGATGTAAAATGGATTTTTCTGTATTCAGGACTTTTCAAATAAATAAAAAAAAAAATAATAAACACTGCATACCCACAATGTGAGTCAACATGTGCCCGCCATATTGTGTTCCAAAAGCAAAGAAAGGAATAAAAAAAAATCACTCTCTATGTGAAGAATTGTGTTTGTTTTCGTGTAAAAAGCATAATGGCACTTTTAACTATGTTCCGCAATACACAATTGGTAAGTACGAACCATGCGAAACACAAAATATCCAATTTAAATGCGTCTCCGATATAACTAACTGTTACTGGAACTTCAATATAAAAGAAAAGTAAGTTTCGTAGCTCTAGATGTAAAAAAAAAAAAAAATGGTAACAGTTTCATACAGCGGAGACACATTTCTTCAATTTTACACGAGAAACTACTTACAGAAATTATTTTATCCAAGGTTTAGAACATTCATCGAGGTATTTTCTGGTACTTGTTTACTATCCTTCGGACACATTTATTTATTTTTACAGAAGAAACTACGGTAAATGTCTGTTATATCGGAGACACATTTCTTCATTTTTACAGAACAAACTACTTACGGAAATGAGTTTCTATAGTATTTTGAAAGTTCTTGGGAGGTATTTTCTCACCGTAGAATGCTGCACAACAAGAAATAAGTACTTTTGATATAATAAACTTGCATTTTGTGCAAAGCGACAACATTATGCCGTTCTTTCCATTATGTACCTGCAGATGGCGCGAGCTTCGAAAGTCATGCGGTCTCGCCAGTGTTTCCAAACGTGCCCTTTTTACCAGAATTTCATTTTCTTATACTTTTTTAACTATGCTTACCTAACCTAACCTAACCTTGCCGGAAATGGTTCGTGGGGCTATCGTGAATGGTTTTTGGGGCTATTCGTCAATTGTTTGTGGTCTATCGGGAATGGTTTTTGGGGGCTACCCGTCAATGGTTTGTGATGACATAATGAACATGAAAGTAGGTATTTTTTGGTTAAAAAGGTTGAAACACTGCATACCCACTCCAAATCAACAAAACACAAGCACGACGCGCGATGATCCACAGCTGTGCGCGCCATATTGTATGTTCCACAACAGAAGAAAGGACCCAAAAGAATTACTCGTAATGTGAAAAATCTAAGTTATTTTCATGTAAAAAGCATAATGGCACCTTCAACTATGTTCCGAATACACAATTGGTAAGTACGAACCATTTAAAACTGAAAATATCCGATAGAAATGTGTCTCCAATAAAAAAAAAAAAAAAAAAAGGTAAAGTGTTCCCCTGTGCATAGCACCACGCCATGAAGGCATATAGGGGGTGTGGGGGTAACGCCCCACACTTTCTTGATCCGGTCGTGAGTGGGGGTGATGTGATCAGCATCACGCCCCTGACCGCCTTTACCCCCCAGGGTTTCCCCCAGGTACCCATGATATTCGACGCTGGGTAGGCGCCGGGGCCGCTTCCACCGTTAGAAAAGTTCCCGGATTTGAACCGGCCGGGGATCGAACCCGGGACCTTGAGCATGGTAGTCAGACACGTTACCGACTGAGCCACCGCGGCCACTATAACAATATAACTCCAATATAACAGACAATTACCGAAACTACTTACCGTAATAAGTTCCTGTAGCAGTCGAACATCGGGAAGGTATTTTGTGTGATGTGGGAATGTTTCATAGCTGAAATTCATGTTGTTCGTTGAAAATTAATTCTCCGACGGAGAATGACGAACCATTGGCGTGTGGATAGGTTAGTTCTGTTAAGTTAGGAAACATAGTTCAAATTTCATCAAAACAAAGTTGATACACCTTCAGGAATGTTCCGCGAAGCAGATACGTACGTACGAATGTCAAAAATTGACGAAACGAAAAAATTAGAGGTGTCCGAAGGATAGTAAATTTTTACTGGGTACTAATCTGATATTCCCCGGACAGATTTTTTCATTTTTACAGAAGAAACTACTTATGGTAATAAGTTCCTGTAGCATTGTCTAACATCTGGAAGATATTTTGTGTGATGTGGGAATGTTCCATAGCGGAAATTCAACCACTGACACATAGCCCCACGAACCATTTTCGGTAAGGTTAGGTTAGGTAGGGTCACGTATAGGTTACAATAGTTAAAAATTGTGGTAACATTATCGTATGAGGGAAACAGATTCCTTCAAATTTACAGGAGAAAGTACTTTCGGAAATAATTTTCTTTAGCATTGTGGAAGTTCCTGAATGTAGATTTGATCCATTTGAATGTGAATGCATCTTGTTTTCTGCGAAAATCTCTGTCCAACACGCTGTTTCTGCTCCCGCGATTTGCTTTCTGCACGAGAGTGCAATGTTCTGTGTGTTAAGATGATGCAACCCCATAGTCAGTGTTTCAGCCTCGCTGTGTTTTCACTAGAACATGACATGTCTAGTATTTTTTTGGTACTAGTTTACTATCCTTCGGACACATTTATTTATTTGTAC
Organism: Lepisma saccharinum; assembly: GCF_977018435.1. Taxonomy (NCBI): domain Eukaryota; kingdom Metazoa; phylum Arthropoda; class Insecta; order Zygentoma; family Lepismatidae; genus Lepisma; species Lepisma saccharinum. The sequence continues at coordinate 136,415 of NW_028143299.1, read as the reverse complement.
AGAAGAGACTACTTACCGTAATAAGTTCCTGTAGCATTGTCGAACATCGGGAAGGTGTTTTGTGTGATGTTGCAATGTTTCATAGCTGAAATTCATGTTGTTCGTTGAAAATTAATTCTCCGACGGAGATAGCGTTTGGCGCGTACATCTGCGTATACCATGAAGTTCCTACACCTTCATACACCGTCGTGACTATCATGACGTGTCGTGATTGTGTTTTGTTGGTATCCAGTGTTTCGAACTCCCTGCGTTTGCGACGAGAGTTAGAACTGTGGATCGAGGGTTTGGAGAATGACGTGTGGTGGGTGTGTTGTAAAGTTTGTGCCGGGTGTGGACAAACCATTGGCGCTAGCCCCACGAACCATTGGCGCGTGGATAGGTTAGTAGGGCCACGCAAAGGTTTCAATAGTTAAAAAGATAGCCCCACGAACCATTGGCGCTAGCCCCACAAACCATTGGCACGTGGATAGGTTAGTAGGCCACGCAAAGGTTTCAATAGTGAAAAGGATAGCCCCACGAACCATTGGCGCTAGCCCCACGAACCATTGGCGCGTGGATAGGTTAGTAGGCCACGCAAAGGTTTCAATAGTGAAAAAGATAGCCCCATGAATCATTGGCGCTAGCCCCACGAACCATTGGTGCGTGGATAGGTTAGTAGGCCACGCAAAGGTTTCAATAGTGAAAAAGATAGCCCCACGAACCATTGGCACTAGCCCCACGAACCATTGGCACGTGGATAGGTTAGTAGGCCATGCAAAGGTTTCAATAGTGAAAAAGATAGCCCCACGAACCATTGGCGCTAGCCCCACGAACCATTGGTGAGTGGATAGGTTAGTTGAGTTAGGTTGGGATACATAGTTAAAATTTGGTGTCAGAACGCGAAAAATAAAGTTAAAAAGAAATAGATCTGATTAAGTTTGTCGACGGGCATTTCTTGGGTTCCGAAGGTTGAAACACTGCATAACAATTGAAAATCGAGAAAAAACAAGGCCGATGCGTCATTCCTACGCGTTATTATTTACGAAGGTGTGCGCGCCATGTTGTGTGTGAGGCAAACGGAAAGGTAGGAGGAAGAAGTAGTCGTAAGGTGAAAAATTGCTCTTACTTTCATCAAACCAACGTCAATACACGTTCAGGAATATTCCGCGAAGCAGATACGTAAGTTTGAATGTCAAAAATTTGGCAAAAGAGAACCCGGACGCGCAATTATGTAGGAAGGTGTACTCGCGATATTGTGTCTCAGGCAAGGGAAAACACCTACCAGAAAGACGTTCTGGTAATGTGAAAAATTGCAATTAATTTCATCAAAACAATGTTAATACACCTTCAGGAATGTTCCGCGAAGCAGATACGTAAGTATCAATGTCAAAAATTGACGAAACCAAAAAAATAGAGGTGTCCGAAGGATAGTAAATTTTTACCAATTTTTTTTTTTAACTATGCTTGCCTAACCTAACTTAACCTAACCTTATGGAAAATGGTTTTTGGGGCTAACGTGAATGGTTTTTGGGGCTAACGTCAATGGTTTGTGGGGCTAACGTCAATGGTTTGTTGGGCTAACGTCAATGGTTTGTTGGGCTAACTTCAATGGTTTGTGAGGCTAACGTCAATGGTTTGCGACGTATTAGCATAATTTCAAATCCGGGCACGAAAGTAGATATTTTCCGGTGAACGAGTTTGCAACACTGCATAAATCGACAAAACCCTCTTAGAACGCCCCCTAAACCAGTACGCTATCACGGCCATAATGTGTTACAGATTCGAAACAACAAGTAACAGTAAGTACTCGTAAATCTAAGAAATAGACATTGATATACATTATTTCACTTTAGGAAATGTTCCACATTCGAAAATAACACATTAGCAATGTAAAGAAGTCCGAAATATATGATTCGTAGGTGTTTCCCTCATACGATAATAGTAACAAAATGGGCTTCGAAAAAAATATGCGTAGCATAAAATAATCGGCACAGAGCCGAAATATAATCTTAGAAGCACCCAAAAGTTTTTTAACTATTCAATGTAAATATGAGAAGCGGGAAAATGTTATTGGCAGATGACTTCCGCCCTCAATATGGGCGTCGACAGATGTTTCTTACACGCAAACTTTCAGCATGATAGAACTTCAGTCCTGTCTCATCTTACTGTTTATAGCTGGTGTAGGCCAATAAAACATACAGTGGGTCCAAGAGCAGCATTTCTAGTTTCTTTAATGCCGAGAGAATATATGAACTTCACTTCTTATGCTACGGAAATACGTGTCATCAGTTGAAGGCTAAACATCAAGCCATAAGTGATTATCTTCGTGCAAGTATTATATGGTATTCTGAATGTAGAGAACGAGAATATGTTGTTTTACTTGAATTCTGACTGCTATGCACAATTTACCTGCTCGGGAACATACCACAAAGGTGAACCTACAAACACAGTGAGTTGATTCTTCCACTTCCAAAGAGAATTGGCCACACACATCGACAACACGTAGAACAAAGAGAATGACGTAGAAGGGCGTTTCCATGTCCACGTCAACAGAACAGAAAGTACATCGAAGATGCACTGCGTGTCATTAATGAGCAATAGTGGTTAATAACAACAAGAATGTATTTTTAATGCGTAACGAAATGAAACCATACGATAGAAATATTTCTACGGGGGGGCAAGATGGCGGGCGCTGCCAGTCAGATATTTGAATTTGAATTTGATTTTAAAATTGTGGGAGCGTCAGCACTTAGGCTATTTTGCTCCCGTCTCATTATACGGGGGCCAGCCCCTTATCATTACAAAGAACAACTCTAACGTTGCATAATTAAAAATCTTAAAAATGTTCTGACTTCTGTTAAAAGCTGAGGCTGTAAACGGGCACTCAGCACACATAAGGACAACAGGACAATACAAACAAAATTATACTGGCCATGGGGCCAGTCGCCAGAGCCTCGTTAGTCTGCAGTCCAGGGTGTACTAACGTGGAAGTAAGGTTGACTTTTGGGTGCCTACGTGGAAGGTCGCCCCTTACACCCCGCTGCCAGTCAGATAATCTGAGCCATTCCGTTCCTAACTGGCGTTAATGAAATATTGAATAATAAGCAGGGGTTTATCCAGGATTCTGGCCGCGTCTGACTACCATGCTAAAGGTCCCGGGTTCGATCCCCGGCCGGTTCAAATCCGTGAACTTTTCTAAGCGGCCCCGGCGCCCACCCACTCCCATACAGCACACCAAGTTTCAGACATATTTCAGAAATATTGCAATCTTTCATATACGTTTCTAACATTCTGGTTTCGCGTTGACGTTACAGAAAGCATCACATGAAGTCCCAGTTTTGTTTCTGAAACATTGCAATGTTATCGTTTCATTGTCTAGTTTCTGGAACGTCTCGGAGACATTGCAACGTTGGATTCAGTCATCATCGGCCATCCGGGAAATTTTCTGAGGCGGCCATGTTGTGTTTACGTTCAATGCTAACCGGGAGTCGTGCACATCTTATGAAGAATAATGTTGTTTATTGAGTGGTAAGTTGAATATTATTAATACCAAAGTGTGTTTAATTGTGTTATACTTAATCTGTGTTGCGTAACGTGTGTGAGAACGTGAGTGGAAACAAGGCAGGCGTTATCAAACCAGTGTTTAAAGAAGTATTTCGTCTTGTTTGTTTAATTGAAAATACATGATGTGAAGAAGCATGGAACTTCTCGCACCTCATGAAACTAAAATAACAGGGAATAAAGTGCTTACCTATAAGCAGTGCACATTTATAGTATACCGAAAATAGATTGAATGGAAGAGACGGAAAGTACTTGTTGCTGAAAATTGTATCATTTTTCGGTTACATTATAATTACCACCTTCCTCATTTTGTACAAAACTTGCCCTCTTAAAAAAGTTTCTCACCTCCCTGTGCATAGTGAAGAAGCGTAGAATACTTTGAACTACGTACGTTGTTACGTTAGTAGTTTTTATCTAATAAGAAATACGTTTCTACAAATTCATTCTGCGATTTCGATACGTAAATCGAAGGCTGCAGCATTGTCACGTGCAATTTTTTTTTAGCTGTGTGGATTGTAGCTCGAGTCTTAGCGAACAGGCTACTACTGAAGATCACAGCATGATTTACATGGTGCTCCTATAATTCAGATTCTAATTTTACAGGACGCAATGAAATGTTGCTGCATTACAATTACCACAGCTTGAAGTGGGTGAAAGAACAAGTAACAGAAACAATATTTTTTTTAAAATTTATTTGCTAATTTTTGTGTTTGTGATTGCGATAATTTACCTTAAATCAGCAATGCACACAAGAAATACTTTTCCCAACTCTGTGATTACATTGCTTCAAAATATAATTGTCACATTATTGTAAACTTATGTAATCAGAATTTGATCTAAATATGGAATATACAGCATCCACCTAAGTAAAATTTTGACAGAGTGACTAGTGAAGCTAGCTTAGAGTTGTTTCACCAGGTTTTAATCTGTGCATGCGAATAATCTCTGACCTGACCTGGCCTGTTACACTGTCACACACATTCTTTAGTTATTGGTGGGTATAAAGATTACATTGGTGTGTGTTTACATGCAGGCGATCATTACTTTTTTACCTCCACACCATGCAGTTGGAAAAATGTATCGTGTATGGACTAGTGTATCACGTGATGAAGATAATATTACATTCATAAATGGTTTGGTCCTAGTTCCAATTGTTTAATTACAATTTCATTATGGTACACAGGCATTTTTTTCATGGTTCAATGTCTGTTTACACATGTACTTCAGAGTTATAGCAATCACTTTCTGTGTTTTTGCTTTGAGATTAATGTTTCACTTACATGTACTTCTCAATTGCAATCAGCCATTTGTTTACTACCATCTTGATTACGGACTACTACTGCCATGTGTGCATGATGCAAAGGGGTTTCTTAATAAAGTTAGGCAAGTAAGGTTTAGGGCTCTTTAGTTTTCAAAAAACGTCTCTAAATGCTTTTGTGGTTAGGTTGGGTGGGCCATTTATAGCTCTAAGTGTTCCAAATGAAAAATGCCTTGTCGACAAATGCTTGCGTAAGGTACTTTTTTCGTGATTTTATTTATTTGCTAATGAGTTGCACTTTGAAATTCCAAACAGTGGTAATTACTTTCACTAGGGTTCAAATTTATTGTAACAATAAATTCTACAATTTTGCAATACTTAATCTTCCTATGAAACTGAAAAAAATCATTAAACATTCGGAACCATTACCCTTCCAACACCTTATAATGTGATTTCTGGTCTTCAGTACTTCCTGCTATTCTCACAACCTGGTGAAAGAGTTCCATGAGTATTCTCACCACTTGGTGAAAGTAGTTACAGCCAAATTTTAAATTACTTCTGAAACTCAATTCTTACTAGTTCAGCTCTCATTTGGTGGCTAAACCCTTCAATAATAAATAGCCCATGTACATTGAAGTGCAATTGTAAACAAAGTAGATGTGGTACTGGTTTAAATGACTGCAATCCTCTGAAAGTGACACATGCCATGACTGGACACAGTGTATATTATAATTGAGTGACTAGCTTTGCCAGGTGATTCAGCTAGAACCTTTTTTAGTACTTCTTTATTAGTTATGAGAGAAACATGTTAATCAGCAATGGATAAGCAGCATGTTTCTCTCATTTTATATTTTGTGTTGGCATAGCAGTATGGTATCTTATGCAGGCACTGGAAGTATTGTCAGACTTCTAGAATGTTTTATTTTACTGTTCTGTAATTTTATAAGTAGTTTATGTGAAATGCAATATTTTCTACTTGCTTAGTCAACGGGTTCAAATTATGGAAAATTTTGCATTTCAGTTTGCATACAAATGAATTATTCCTTATACAATTTATGATTTTTTTCTTCTAGGCACTGTTTGCCAACACCAGCCAAATACTAAAGAGCAAGAGGTGTCTGATGTTGTGGCTTGTGCAGGACAAACTTGGCTAGACAGAGAAAACAAGTAAGTAATAACGTTCTGTGATGGGCTAATTTGTATTTTTTTAGCTCAAGGAGTCATAAAAAACATTATGTTGATGATCCAAATTAACATGTAGAAATTACACATTGCTGGATTCATTATTGTGCTTGTTTCAAAGTGTAATCTCCCATTATATACTCCATAATGTACAGTGATGGCATCAGCACCTTTTTTATATCTGCCACTAGCCACAATATTCATGTAAAGTCAAAGATAGCAAGAAATCTTAGCAAAACTCTCCCCCCACCCATATTTGCCAAGTGTAAACACAGTAGTTATTTTCCGAACGATTGAAGATGACCGGACCCCTCTCAGATTTTCTTCATATTTGGCATACTCTCTAATTGAGGCCTCCAAATCACGAATCTAAAGTTAAAAGTTTTCGGAAACGTCTAGAATTGCAAAATAAGCTAAAATAAGGCATTAGTTTTCGGGCTGGTAACCGTCGATTTTTGCAAAATTTTTTGTTTCACAAGCAAAATATATATATTCCTGTTACTACCACGACACCAAATTTTAACTATGTTTGCCTAACCTAACTGAAACTAACCTAACCACATGTCAATGGATCGCAATTATTTTGCAATTGCTAGATCCTGATACTACCACGACATGAAATTTTAACTATGTTTGCCTAACCTAACCACACGTCAATGGTTTGTGGGGCTAGCGTCAATAATTCACAATTATTTTGCAATTTCTAGACGTTTCCGACAAATTTTAACTTCAGATTCATCATTAGCAGGCCTCAAATTAGTAAGTATGCCAAATATGAAGAAAATCTGAGAGGGGTCCGGTCGTCTTCAGTCATACCTTATTTTCTTTCTTTTCGTAAAATGAAATGAAATGCAAACTTATTTTCCAAATAGTAATAACCCGTGGCGCAACAGCCCGTGAGGACCAAGGCCTATCTACCGACTGCCGGTGATGATTGATTGATTTGGTTTATATTACTTTACTTTTCTGCCACATTTTTGTTAATTGTAAAGATTAAATTAAAAGATTATTATTATTATTAGAAATTCTTTATTCATGGATGCAGTTCAGCCACGGCCAGGCTGGGATTCTAACCTGGAACCCCTATCATTGCAGTGCAATGTGCTAACCACTCCATGGAAATTTGTGCGATATTCTGTCTTAAACTGTGATGAACAAAGGTATTTTTGGTTAATAAAAAGTGGCCTTTGGTTAGAAGCCCTAGCGAGGCATAAGAATGCTTTTGCTCATATTTCTATCATGTCCTCTTATCAGTTGGCTGCAACAAACAAACACACAATGTATTTATTAAGACTGAAATGTAAAAATATTTTGTAGCCCTGTAGAACAGATATGGGTTGCAGAAGTTCAAATATATGGCTTGCTTTTATTTTACTCAAGGATAGTTTCATGTCAATTCTGGGTCATTCCATGTCAAACCAACCAAGTAATTGGTTGCATGACCATTTTAGAAAAAAAAATCATTTTTAGTACAAATGTTGGTACATGTTTGTAGATATTAAAAACAATATCCCAAAAAAATATTGTATTTAGTTCTCCTGGGCCAGCCATTTTTCCATCAATTGCCCGTGACTTTTTTTGCTCATGTAGAAGTTGACGGATTTCACAGATCTTCAATTGTCATACCTTGTAATTTTAATTTCTGGTAAGTCAACTATTAAAATCCTATGTTACTATATTTTTTAATTTTTAAAGCCCAACTTTAAAAAAGAAAAAGGAAATGCTTCATTCATTATTCTAGGTATACATGTGGCTTAACATTACACACCAATGTCACAAATTAGATCGCATATGTTATGTCATATTTACCAAACAAGTTGAGTCTAAAAGTTGGGATTTTTACTGTGAGTTAGGTTCATGCAGGGCTTCCTCCATGCCAAATTTCAGAATTTTTCAAAAGGACCCATCTGAGATATTTAAAACCGAAACTGTCAAAATTCCATAAATGGCCATGTTTCTTGACCCAGTCGTGAGTGGGGGTGATGTGATCAGCATCACGCCCCTGACCGCCTTTACCCCCCGGGGTTTCCCCCCCGGTACCCATGTTATTCGACGCTGGGAGGGGGCCGGGGCTGCTTCCACCGTTATACCGCGTTTGGTAGAACCTGTCCCGCTTCCCGCGCTAGGGAGCGCTCAACAGTTTCGGTGGCAATGAGAAACGAGGTAAAAATCGTCTGCTGGGCAGCGAGGAGCGAATGAAAGCCAGAAGAGAGGCGCTTACGTAGACGCTGTTGCTACGTTGCGTATTTTAATTGGCTGCCTGGCTTTGACTTTCCCCAGCACCGAGAAAAGACAGGGAGCAACTAGCGCGGGAACCGGGACAGGTTGTAACAAACGCGGTATAGAAAAGTTCCCGGATTTGAACCGGCCGGGGATCGAACCCGGGACCTTTAGCATGGTAGTCAGATGCGTTACCAACTGAGCCACCGTGGGCACTGTCTTGTTACCCAAATTACCACCTTAATTTTTGTTCTTAGGATGCAATTTTGAGCAAAACATACTTGAATAACATAGAAAGTATGATTCATTAACTACAGAATGAATTTTGTTTTAGGTCTCTAGCTTTACTGATTTTTGAGATATTAAGGTTTCCGTAATTTGCTACATGAGAAAAAAAACACCTTTGTAATGTTGGAAAAAGGATGTTCCAGGAGAAATAAAGACAATAAATATTTTTGAACATTGTTTCTGATATCTAGAAACATGTACTAATAAGGTTGTTTTTTTCTAAAATGGTCATACAACCACCATTGGAGGGTTTCTACCAACAAAAGGGGTTTGAGAACTTATGATCCTCAATTTTAATGAAACTCAGCACATTTCATCTTTCATTGTGGTGAGAAACCACATGATTTTTTTGGTATTTACCTTGAATTATGACCCCTTCAACTTTTAGTTATTCCTTTTCTTTTATTCCATTCCCAAACTTTCCAGTGCGAGCTGCAGTGTCCTAGAAGAAAAAAATCCTGTCGCTCTTCAAATTATATAATGTGTTTTGAGATTTCACAACGTTAACCGAAGAATATAGATTTCAGAGAAAAATGTGACATTCATATTCCAGTATATTAGTAAAATATTACCTGGTTTTGGCCCAAAAGCAAGGTTTACTAGAATTTCGATTTTTTTTAAAGGGAAAGTTGCAACACCAACTCAAATATTTTTAAAGTAAAGTTTCATATATATAATCTAACTTACACAGAAATAAAATTGATGGTGTTTTCATTCCTTCTGTGATTTTTTAAAAAAAGTATATCACATTTTATAGTTTTCAAATTATCTCTAAGAATCTAGATATCACAGAATCAATTTTTGGAGTATACAATTTTAAATAAGGTTTTCATGGATGCCAGGAAGGTGTCACCTTAAAATTTCATACTTCACCCATATAATTTTATTTCAGTCACAGTCATTTGAATGAATTATTAAAAGGATATTGCAGAAATATGATAACTTTGAATTGACTGTGTTTCTTTCAGGGAGTGACACTATTATGGAGAAAATATGCCTCCCCCCTCCCTTTTGAAAAAAAAATCAGTGCTTGGCCCTACCTGAAAACATCCTGTGGTCAAACATGAATGTTTTGTTCTTACCTTTATAATTACTAATATTAGTTTATTTACATTTACTATGACAAAGACACATCTTAAAAAGTAGTTGAATACTACTATAACTTTTTAATACATGGAATAAAATTAACGAGGAATGTAACTTGTAGTACAATTTTTAGATTTGATCCCTCGGTTTAGGATGAGACTTTGTGTAGTGTTTGAGCACATTATAGCTACTGATATACCAAGGTACTAGCATGCACTAGCCAGCCATTTTCAACAAAAAGCACTTCATAGTTTTCCAACCGCTTCTCAAGTAGTGAAGATATTGTCCAATTGCCAAGTGGATCTGGTGGTCCAGTAGTAAGGCACCAGTTTGGCTTTTCCTTCCATGCCCTGCGTTCCTGGCATCCATGAAAACGCTATTTAAAATTTTATACTCCAAAAAATGTGCTTCAATGATATCTAGATTCTTAAGAGTTAATGTGAAAAGTATAAAATCCGGTAGTCATTAAAAAAAAGCAGAGGAGGAATGAATCACCATCTATTTTATTTCTGGGCTAGATAGATGATATATCAAACCTAAGAAAAATCGAAATTGTAGTAAACATTGTTTTTGCCCTAAAATCTGGTAATATTTTACTAATTTATTGGTGTACAAAAATGTGAATGTGATACGTTGTCATATTTTCTTTCTATTATTTTGGTAATGTTGTGAAATTTCAAAGAAGTTTGAATAATTTGTAAGGGAGCTAGAATTTTTCTTCCAGGACAGTGCAGCTCACACTTGGAGGCTTTGGTAATGGAAGAAAGAGGAATTACTGAACAACTTAGACCGAAAAACTATGGTTTCTCACCACCATGAAAGTATTATTAAATGTGCCGAGTTTCATGAAAATTTCAGATTATGGGTACCGTGGTCTGGTTGAACTGATGTCTGATGTGGAATGACCTTATGCAAAATTTTGTTTCTTTAAATGATATTTCTGCCCACAGAATGCTAATTCAGAATTGATGTTACATGACATTATTCTCTTTACAGGTAAAACTGAATGTTGTTCCACTGAGGCTGTCTGAGTGTGGTCTGCAGAAATTTCAACTGAACAAAAAAATGTATTTAGACAAAAAAATAAAGACTCTTTTGTGAAAAAATATATATTCCTTTGATAATACTTATCCTTTTATATTTGTTTCATGTGTGAATTGTTGTTTGAAGTCCACTTAATGTGCAGATAGGCTAATCGGGAGTAGACCTGCAATTTAAAGTGGGATTCCAACCACTGTGCAATGTGCCTTCACATGGTATTGAACTTGGGATCCCTTCACTGCAAGGTTCTTATTTATATTTCTCACAGTGTATTCTGAAACTGACGAACCTAGCCTAGCACAACCATTTGAAAGTCAATGAAAGATATAATATAAATCATTCAAAAATCATGTCTTGCATGTTCTCATTTTGAAATGTTTTGGTATAAGTTAGGAAATCTATGTAAAATTGTTTTCATGAAGAAATGGTAATGTAGGAAATCGTAGAACATCTTTGAAGCAACAAGACAATGGAAATTTCTCACAAGAAACAGTAATAGCATTGATAATTCTGACTGGCAAGCACAACCTCTGATACTGCACATTTTCAAGATTATAGAGAATGTCAAAACACATTTAATCAATTTTTAAACTTTGATTTGCTGTTATTGTTCAATTCTTATTTATATTGTTAGTTCCCAAAAATTGCCCAAGTTTAGCTTGTGTCCATTTTGCTCTTTTTTCTTGTGAACTGATAGTTTTCCAAGTTTTTATTTTTTACTGATTCTTTTAATAATAATAATCCATGGCTCCGCAGACCTTGGGGTGGCACGGCATACTTAACGGTTGCCAACTTTGTGGTCAATTTCTCCAATTATGTAAGTATGTAGGATATTCTTATCAAATGTATAGACTGCCAATTCAGGTAACTTGTAGGTCACTCTGCATGATCTCCAGAAAGTATCCAATAAGGTATCTCAGATGTTTCCAGAATAATACATGTTTCAAAACCAATATTATTAGAATCTAAATGGTGTAAATAATTCACAATAGCTATGTACAAGGTGGTGGTAAATTACAAACATGCAAGTTTGCAGTTTAACTGTTACATTAATTTTGAATTTTTATTTGGGATGATATGCTCAAATTATCTGTTCATTCTTTTGTAATTAATATATAGAATATACCTTATTGTACAAGATTTTTCATCGTAAAGTGACACAATGCACAAAGTAAATTTTAATATTTAGTAAAATGTTTACATGCTTCCAGTCTATCATCAATTGGTAAAGTGGGCGAAAAGTGACTGGAGCATTATGCTGATAACATCACCCTCAATCCAACCTTCCTTGTGACGTGGCACAGCAAACCACAAAGAGCTTTGTTATTGCATGTAAAACTCTATTCCTTAGTAAACAATTGAAGGTATTAATGATGATTACCAATTTAATGTTTCATATTTTCTTTTGAGGTGTCTAAAGTTTTTTTTTTTAACTCTAGCTTTGTCTGACATGAACGAATGCATAATCGGCAATTTTATGCACTTTTTCTCCTGACTAGATTAATTGAGATATGTGGTCAATTGATGGGAGATAAAATAAATATTAATCATCATGCCTAATGAGGTTTCAAACCCAAGACCTCTGGCACTTTCACAGCATCACAATACTTGATTTTAAAAGAAATACTGTGAATTCTATTTTCAGGAAATTATTTACAAGTAAATATTGTAATAATTTTTGAAGGGGGTTTAACCCCAAACCCCCCTCAAATATGCCATTTATGAATACAGTACTGATTCCATTCAATATAACAATAATGTGAAATAATATCACTGTAATGTAACTGAAATATCACAAAACTGTACGGAAATGTATCTGTAATGTTACACTGACATGTTTCTGCAATGTTACATTGACACGTTTCTGTAATGTTGCACTGACATGTTTCTGTAACATTACGAATGTTATGTTAGATTCGCGGACATTTTTACATTGCTGAAACATACCTGAAACATCACAGTAATGTTTCGCAATGTTGCTGCAATGTTACAATGTTTCAAGAGTTACGTATCCGTAACATATCTGAAACCATGTTGTGCTGTATGGGCTGTCGAATGACATGGGTACCTGGGGGGGTTAACGGCGGTCAGGGGCGTGATGCAGATCACACCATCCCCACTCACGACCGGATCAAGAAAGTGTGGGGCGTTTCCCCACACCCCCTATGCGCCTTCATTGCGTGGTGCTAAGCACAGGGGAGCACTTTACCTTTTTATCCAGGATTATTCCCTTGGGAGGTGTAAGTTTGGGCATATTTTGGATCGTTTTTAAAATGTTCGCCCTAATTCAATTTGTTCATAGATGTTTCCAGAGATTAACCCCCCCCCTTCCCTTCACCTAACATTTCAGAAGAAAAAATATGTCAAATGCAGGAAAAGATGGAAAATAGATTCTTGAGATAGTGTTAACATTTCAGTCTAACGTACTTGATTTAAACGATAGTTAGATAAAACACAAGAGATGACATTGAAAAACACAAAATTTGAACATATTATTACCAGGAACCATTTCATGCAATTCTTAAGCTAGTTATAAAGAAATTTGAAACATTTGTGCAATATTTTTAACTGTATTTGTATGGTTCTTGTCGTAGGTGTAACTCGGAGTTCATCTTGGGGGTGCACAATTCATCGATGAAATATCGGTGAGAATGCATTGCATGGGTGCGTGCGCTCTTGCCTGTCTGAAGTAGTAAATAGAGATGCTAACATGACTCTTAAATAAATTACCACACTGCGAGCGAAGCGAGAAATAAATTTTTTAGAATTATTTTTTTGCAAACTGATAATGCATATTATTTAGCGACAATATTTCATTTCACAGTATCCCACGATGTTTACTCTTTACAATCATTCGGCGTCCTCTTTTCCTCAGCACATGCCTTCTAGCCTCTCCTGTTCGAGCTTCAGTTAGAAAATATGTATATATATAATTTTAATAGTTCTATGTTGCGAGTGAGTTCCAAATTCTGTTGATGTATTCAAATCTCTGAATGCACTATGCTTTGGGCGGCGGTTGCGGGCCGACCACCCGTCCCCCTCCACGCCCCCTTGGTGGCCAGCGTGGGAGGGAGCCAGCAGTCGGTAGGTAAGCCAGGGCCCAATATTGGGCTGTAGCGCTATAGGATTATTATTATTATTATTCAAATCTCTGTTTAGACAACGATTCACAAACTTAAATACAGTAATGAAACTCTCTATGTATTTAGAGCATGCCCATGAAGACTTTAAAATATAGTGGGAAGAATGTTAGATAGATACCTGGTATTGCTTTTGAATTATATCTGTCAAGGAACTTCATATTGAAGTCTTATACCCTTACAAAACTTTGGAAAATACGTTTGGCGCTGTTCAGAGTTTATCTTTCAAATACTGAACGAGAGACAAGGGAATTAGGAGTCATGTGCCTCTTTGCCTTCAAAGAAAACGAAGTAACTTGTGCAAATAAGCACATGGCATGTTAGCTGTAAAGGGAAGGCAAGGCATTTTCACCTCTAAATTGAGGTAATGCTTTATTTTCAATTACTTAAAAAAACTGAATAGCATTTATTTCAATTTGCAACAGAAATGAAACAAGCGAAATTTTTCTCTCTACGTTTTCCAGCAGGCAGTGGCAAGCGCCATCGTGCCCACCACTGGTGCGCCTATGGTCAGATATAAATTTGGGACTTAATGTAAATTAAATTTATTTTTATGTTTAGTTCCTTTATACTTTCTTTGCTTCCTCTGAAAAGTTGGAAAAAATTAAATATGTCATTATGTCAGGGAACAGACACGATGAAAAAAAGGATGACAATTTTTACTAAGAAAAAAAGGATGACAATTTTTACTAATCTACTCGTATATCTTTTCAAACTGACAATAAATTTAATTTAATAGGGTGCCAGTAATTTCACAGGGCACTACGACGCTAACGCATTTCTATTTTTATCCGTTTTGCTTGTTTGGCCGTCCATTTGCCCTTTGTGCCGAGGCAACCGCCCCCTTTTTTACAACTCTCTTTCTAATATATAATTTCTTTTACAAAGATAACAACTCTTAGAGCCACAAAAATAAAAATGGTCACATACATCAACTATAGACGTGAATGAATCACTCTTCATGAAACACTTGCCGTTTTGTATAGAATACTCGGTCAGTAAATTTTATATTGGTACTTTTGAATATCCATTGCAAGAAATTGTGCATGCATATCCAATAGTGTCATTGCTTTTCTACTCACCACTTTCGGTTTCTTTCTGTCTGGTTTCATTTTATCTATCTTCTTCAGCCAATTTTGCAGTAATTTCAGACATTGTTACACTAAGCCAGGGACGTAGCTAGGTTGATCAGTTCGGGGGAGCCAAATCTGAAATTTGTTCCTATGTAAATATTACCAGACTGTAAAGGTAAATAACTCAGTGTGTTTATTACACCCCCCCCCCCCACACACACACATATATATTATATGTACATTATATTACAATATAGTATTGCTACATATGCAGTATAGCGCACTGGTATATAGCTACTACGAAGTGTATATAATATATATGTGAATACTGGAGGTCAAATAAAAATTAGAGTTCAACACTTTTCAGGAAGCAAATCAATTGATGTAATTACTATTAAACTATTACTTTACAGTTTCTCCCTACGTATTTTACTTTCTGCCTGTCTCAATGACAACCTCTTCTTTTTTATCGAAACTATATCCCCTGTAGAAGTGCTACGCTGATTTCGTGACATCTGATAAAATTATTCTCTGCAGGATTTTTCCTATTCATTCTGGAGAACCCCCTGTGGATTGCATTTTTGTCTGTCAAGATATGATATTTGAAATTAAGTTTCCGGAAAGACAAAACTATTACATTTATGTTTCAGCACAGCTAAAAATGCAATACAATTCCACAACGAAATATTTTCATAATTACCATTATTAATTCAAACTCAGAATAATTTATATGCGTCAATAATCGCAACACATTTTCAGATTTTAACTTTTAGGATTTTCAAAACACTCCCGCATACACTTCTAGTCATTATTTGCTGTCCTAGAGCTCGGTAATTACGGCGTCTGACTACCACGCGAAAGGACCGGGTTGGATCCCCGACGGGGGTGAACCGGGATATTTCCCATCTGTTCGAGCTGCTCTGGCGCCCACCCAGCTTCGTATAAAGTGGGTACATGGAGGAAAGTGGCGGGTAAAGGTGGCCAGGGGCGTGGTACTGATCACATCATCCCCATCTTCGGCCGTGATCAAGAAAGTGTGGAGCCCTAAATCCACACCCCCTATACGCCTTCATGGCGTAGTGAAAAGCACAGGGGAGCACTTTATTTACTTTTTATATTATTTGGTATCCAGTATGTCATCATTAACAAATCATATTACATACACGCACACACACATACACAGTTTTTTTTCGTATATTGAGAGCAAAGCGAACAAGAAAAATATTACTAATTTCATATCTTTCATTCTTTCAAGCAGGTAATAACAAATTTACTTTCACGAGTCATCATGTAAGTAAACTGCTACATTTTCTTCGTCCTCTTGCATCTCCCCCTCCTCCCTCCTCACTATAGTTTTTTTTTTGCTCGAGGGCAGCGAGGTCATTGGACCGTTCTGGTACTTGGCACCCTGGATAGAAGCAAAATCTAGCAGAATGAACAAAATGAATCGAAAACTAGGGTGTACTGGGTAAGGGAAAATTTAACCGTATTTGCGTATTGCCTTACAGAAACGGTGAACTCAAACAGCAGGGGTACAATATCTCAAACCAGAGATAAAGTCCGCATCACACGAAACTGGATTTCCAGTAGGTATGCCCTAGTTGGCGCTGGACTTGCTATCAATTTACAAGTTTTCGCTTCACACGATACTTATCAGCGTACTTGTTCAAACTTGAAATTTGAACAGTGTGTTCAAATTGTACAAAGTTTCAACATTTTATCATCTCATAATATGCAACCGTTTTTCCTCTTTACAACTCTTTTGTGTATCTCCGTTCGTTCCCGAGGTATACTCATACTTAATTGAAAAGAGCATGTTGCTCAAAAATGACATTTTGAACAACCCTCATATAATTCGTAATAATCATATTTCAGCAAAATCCTTTCACAGGTTTTGGAGCAAAGCAAAGCTGTGTACGAAATATCATAAAAAACTTTGACTATGAAGGTCAACTCCTGCCTGATTTGACATGGAATGAATGACCCGACCCATACATCATTAAATGTCTCACATTATTTTATGAAATATACAATATATTATATCGACTGTCTTTCATTCAAAATGTACAATTGCAAATAGATGAACAATGAATTGCATAAGGGAGGAGGGATAAAGAATAAGTAGTGCAAGTGTGCCGGTACTGCGCCCGAAAATGAGGCTCGGTGAGGCTCGCCTTAATGGACTTGTCTCGTAAGGCAATGAGCCTCATTTTCTGGCAGTGTTGCCAGCTGCTTACTCGAAAAAATCACCAAGGTTTTTTTTGGGGTCTAATCTAGCCTAAAGCAAGGAGCTGGCAATCTTGCTTGAGGCTCGCTTTAATGGATTTCACTCGTAAGGCATAAGCCTTATTTTTGCAGTGTTGCTAATATTTTACTCGAAAAAAATCACCAAGGTTTTTTTTCGGTCTAACGTAGCCTAAAACAAGGAGCTGGCAATTTTGCTTGAGGCTTGGTTTACAGTGCATAAAGCACCTAACCTAACCTAACCTAACCTAACCTAACCTAACCTACTCTAACCTAACCTAACCTAACCTAACCCAACCTAACCTAACCTAACCTACTCTAACCTAACCTAACCTAACCTACTCTAACCTAACCTACTCTAACCTAACCTAACCTAACCTAACCTAACCTAGCCTAAAGCAAGGAGCTGGCAACTTGCTTGAGGGTTGGTTTACAGTGCATAAAGCAATTTTTGCCAACCTACATATATACTAAACAAGGAGAGTTGGTACTGTCGTAAAAGAGAGAGGTGGGTGGGTGGATGGCAACACAAGCGCGCGCGCGTGCGTGTGTGCGTGTGTGCGTATAATATGTAGCATTATTAACTAGAGTGTGTGTTGGCAATTTACTTCCAACTAAAAAAATAGAGATGGCCACGTTGCTGTAAGATGAAAGAGAGAGAGAGAGAGAGATTTATGGCCGGCAACAGTAATAAGCGAATGCGCCATATCGTAATTTTCCAACTCCGGTATATCGTGATTTTTGTAAACCTCTCTCGGGGGAACGATGTGCCACGCACACGCGCGCGCGCGCGCGCGCACACACACTTATATTATAACACAAACAAAATAATAATAATTGTTTTTTTTAGGATTTCTGTCCTCTATAACCCCGCCAGGAGTGCGTGGTGCCCAACCAAAAAAAAAAGTAAAGGTTTACAAATAGGAATTGGCAACACTGACGAGGCTCGAATTATTATTTGAGGCTCGAAATTATTATTTGATGCTTGTTGGTGTTGCCTACCCACAGGAGGAGAGGAGAAGAGGGGAGAGAGAGAGTGGAGGTACTATCAGCGCCATCTATTAGCAAACAATAGAAATAAAAAAGTAGGGTCAAACTTTTTCAATACCCAAACATTTTAAACGTCCTCGTTTAGTAATACGATCAGCAGAAGATGTTTGAAAGAGTACTCTTAGTCGAGAAAGCTAATTGCTAGGGCCCATATATTGCTAAAATGTTCCTTGATTTGCATATTTCTCATACCGCCATATGTTGTTCTAGTTGACTTCTTCCAAAAAAATGCTAATTAGCGAGAGTTAATTAAGCAAGGGCAAGTAAAAGAAGCAAAATAGAACAGCATATGTGCCGGCGTGAGAATATGTAAAAATTCGATTCAGAAGTGGATCGAATTAAAGTTGGGGGGTATTTTGCATTTTTTCCCTATAATGTACAAAACATTTACCGTACATAATTTTTTCTATTTACAGCAGTATAAAATAAGAGGAATGTGTGACAATATCCATATTAATTAGGAAGGTATGTTGTATGCTAGGTTAGCTAATTGTGTCTTCTACAGCTTCACTGTATAGAGGAAAGATGGAAAAGAGAGCTCTACGGAAACTGACGCTCTTGACAATATTGTACGCCCCGTGAAAATTATATATAAATAAGACTTAAGCGTATTATCTGCTTTCATGTCAGATTTTACCAACCTGTAAACTGTAGTGTTTAGGTGACAAGCGGCCTGCTCAAATATGATACTGTTGACAATATTGTACGCCCCGTGAAAATTATATATAAATAAGACTTAAGCGTATTATCTGCTTTCATGTGAAATTTTGTCAACCTGTGAGCTGTAGTGTTTAGGTGACAAGCGACCTGCTCAAATATGATACTGTTGACAATATTGTACGCCCCGTGAAAATTATATATAAATAAGACTTAAGCGTATTATCTGCTTTCATGTCAGATTTTACCAACCTGTAAACTGTAGTGTTTAGGTGACAAGCGACCTGCTCAAATATGATACTGTTGACAATATTGTACGTCCGTGAAAAATTACATATAAATAAGACATAAGCGTATTATCTGCTTTCATGTCAGATTTTGCCAACCTGTAAACTGTAGTGTTTAGGTGACAAGCGACCTGCTCAAATATGATGGGGTGGATGGTAATAGAGTATGTGTGTGCGTGTGTGCGTATAATATGCAGCATTATTAACTAGAGTGTGTTGGCAATTTACTTACAACTAAAAAAAAATAGAGATGCCAACTTTGCTGTAAGATGAAGAGAGAGAGAGATTTATGGCTGGCAACAGTAATAAGCGATGTTTTTTTTCTGTGCAATATGACATTATGATGTTACTGTAGTTTTTGACGAGGATTACGAGTTAACTAAAAAAACCTGCAACTAGAGAGAGTTGCCAACATACACATGCTATTGTAAGAGAGATGGATGACTGAGAGGGGCAGCATTTCTGGCTATTCACAGTAGACCCAAATGGAGAGTTCACAAACCGAAAGTGAGGCTCGGTGAGGCTCGCCTTAATGGTTTGCTCTTGTAAGGCATAAACCTTATTTTCTCGCAGTGTTGCCAACACCTTACTCGAAAAAAATCACCAAGGTTTCTCTCCACGTTCCGCGTGATCAATCTTCTTCTAATTTCAAACGACAGTGTTCACTATTACTGTCTCAGGAATGTTATGCGCTTTTTTTTTCTATAAAAAAGAGAGATTTGTGTTGATGGTTTGGTTAAAAAGAATTTCCTAATTATTTGTTTTTTTTGTCACAAGAATTGTTTGAATTTCGAACATTCCTAAGTGTTTACTTAAAGATTGATGCATTAACCTGTTAAGAATGTCATATTAATAATACCGGCTCGGAAATGTCATGTCTTCTTCCTCTATAGAAGGTCATATAAATGTGCTAATTGGTTGGTTAGGGGGGATTTTTTGATTAGTAAATTGAGGTTATAAATACGTACGTATAAAGGTTTTGCTAATATGGAATGCTAAAGTTTAGTACTTGGCTCTCTCAGAGATTCGAATTCTATTAGGTTAAACAGCATAGAAATTTCACAGCAAGAATTCTCATATTTACTGACGATATTCTTAACAACCTGTGTTTTGATTCCACTACAAAAACTGTATACAAAATATGCAGTCCCTAGAATGAGATGGATGAGGCTTATGAACCTCGACCTATACAGTTGTACAATCTGGCAATGAATAGATGTTGTTTTTTTATTAAGCATAGCAGAGTGTTTTCGCTTATTTTAATATCAGGCAACAATGTTAGAAAGTGGCCCCCCAAGAATAAAATTTAAAATCACTAATGTGATATGAATTTTTTTACTTGTGTGTATTTGAATATGAAAGTAAAATATTTTGAATAATTGAGGAGGACAATCACAAGTAAGCTTGCAATGGTATTGGGAGGTGTCACGAGTTCAAATTTTAGACGATTTCTGTTAATCTGCTAAGGCGATATCAGTACGAAAAAATTTGTAAAAAAAAGAGGCTAATGGCAACGATGAGGATGAATAATGATAATTATGATGAAATTGATGTGTGGCACTTGGAAAACAAAAAACTTCAAAGTGTATTGCACCAACAGCTACAATTGTCCCCCTCTCCCCAAAATACAAGGCAGTTAACAGAGGTGTGTATATTTGTTGGTTTACGAGTCTGAGGGCTTAAGTTAGTATATTCACTATAGCTATACATATTAAAAAATGAAATGACCTGAGCAATAAAATATAACAATACCGATTCTGGCTTTTTTGTCGGATGACGTAGTGGTAACGTTTGTTGCAATCGCACCTCTGATGGTGTATAAAACTTAAATGTTTTGCATAACATGAAATATTGTTAATGGGAATGTGTTGTTTCTAATGTTAAATATAGAAAGCAGATAACAAGAAAAAAAAAGAAATAATGTTGCAGGTAGATACGGAGCCTCAGCCCAAACACATATATGATCAGACAGGATGTCAACGATGCATTCATAACTAACATGTGATTATTCAAAAATTGAAATAGTACAGTAAAAAACAACTAACTAACTAACTTTCTATGTTTTTTTTTAAACCGGCACGAATAAAAAAGGAATAAAGGAGATTTTTACAGGAATCTTGTTGGGAAACCTGATGGTAAAGGACCAAAACAAACATGGAGATGAATCTAAAAGAAATCTGTAAAGATTGGAATAGAATATATATATAAATTTTGCTCAGGATAAGTACAAATTGAACTGTAACTACGAATTTTTAGAATCAAGAGTGCTAGAGAATTAATTAATTAATTAATATTTAATATAATGAAGGTAGTAATATAGTATTCTTATTGAGAAGAGAATTTCTAAAAAACTTATTTTTCCTCGTACGTTTACTAATAGCAGTTACATTTGACATGTTTGACTAATCGCGAATCAACGTACGGAAGCCGTTGGAAGTAGTTTGAAGACTGAAATGGCTATGGAAGGACACTTATTATAATGTTAATATCTTAGTATAATGTTTTGAGAATTGCTTCTCGATAATGTTTGGTATATAATTTAATCTGTTGTTAGATAAAATACATAATTATCAGAATTTAAGGATGGAAAATATGAAGAGCGAATAAATGATACGTTTGACTAATCGTGAAGATAAGTATCACAGTACGTTTTATCGTTTCTTATATAAACGTTGAAACGTTTAAGAACGTATAAGAACGTTTACTGAAACGTTTCAACGTGCGATGACCAATCGTTATCAGGCCAAGGGGGAACCACATTGACGCCACCCACACGGTCGGCGGCCATCTTGATGTCCGCCATCTTGAATTCAACTTCAGAATTTTAAATGGGAAGGGGGCCGTGCGACATATCAAAATGGGCTAGAATTTCACGAGAAATGCAATGGTGAAGGTTTTTTCTACATATCTTTAACCAGTAAAAAATTATGACTTAATTCTTGTACCAATTTGCTCCTTTTCGAGGTGTTGGAAAAATGCCTTAAAATTTGTTTAGCACTTTGGTAATGCATCGAGATCAAAGTGACGTCTATGGAGAGACGTTCGCATGCCATTGCACATTATTTTAATCGGATACATCTATGAAGAGCTGTGTATTATGAATGGTTGTCGTGAACAATTTACAGTGTGACGCTTCCATTGAATTAAAAATCCTTCACAGTGACAAGGCTAATGTTTATGTTCATAAGGAAGTTTATAAACAGAATATGTGACCCTTGTCATCTGATAACCCATTTTCAACAGATCAAAGCTGAATGGTTAGTGTTGGTAAGTTAATGGTGTGGCGTGCTGTGTGGAACACGATTGGTTAGTCAATTTTCCATCAACGGAACCTTAAATGTTTAGGGCTACTTGGATTTGTTAAATAAACAGTTTTTTTCATCCTTGCTTATGGAAGAAGGTATTTTTTACAGAGTTTTTTCAATAGGGAAGAACACCAGAACACTTCCATAAATCGTCTGCAGTGCATAAAATATGTAAAACCTTATTTTTTTTCATCAGTTTGATAAATACCCACACAGACTATTACTAAGCATAGAAAATTATTGCAAGCGACTCCACAGTAGTCTTCTATCAATGTTCGTTTTCACTTTGTACAAAAAAGCGACAGAGACATGCATCTTACACTGATTATTAAGTTCGTCTGTTTGAAACTTTACGTTTAGTTTATGTTTTAAAATAAAATAAATTTTCTGTCTTGGTCAGCATATTGAGTTTTTCATATCATAGAAACAAGGCTTAATGGTGTTGTAGCAATAAGTGTGTGACACCTAGAACCTCCACAAATATCTTTTTTGTGTTCGAAATTAACCTGTCCACTTCCACACTTTAGCAGCACAAGAAATGTTAACTGAAAGGCAATATCCTAACTGAGCATGAAATACATTTTTCTCACACTTTTCTTCTTCAGCAATGTTCGCATGGTTCGTACTTACCAATTGTGTATTGAGGAACATAGTTCAAGGTTCCATTATGCTTTTCACACGAAAAAAACTCCAATTTTTTGCTTCCATAACACAGAATATGGTGGGAAATCTTGACTACCGTAGTGGGCATGCAGTGTTTCCAACATCCAATACCTACTATCCAGTTAGTCACTTGTGCAAATTGTACATTATGCTCGGTTAGCTGACGAATAGCCCCACGAACCATTATGCACGGTAGCTGACCGATATACTAAGCAAGCTTATTAGAAGTTCAATGGATTTTTTGCGTATTTTTTTTTTCCGCTTGTTCTTCTAACAAGAAAGTCTGTGCGTGTTTTGGACAAGTGAATTGGGCGAATAATCAGCGCGTCCCGACGTTTATTTAATTTTTTTTTTGTTTTGTGTTTCTGTTTGTAAATTCAGTACACCAGGATTCCAGCACAAAACTGGAATTTTAGCCTCCAGCAAATTTTTTTCATGTTATCACATCAGCAAATTATTTGGAGTGTAAGATTATTTTCGCTGAATTGATTTATTGATTTTGTTTATTTATTTTTTATTTCTACTATTTTTGGCTAATTGCGATGATGATGATATAATTAAATTGATGGAGAAACACTAAAAAACACCTGTGCCTAGGCAAAGATTCAAACCCGAGATCCGTGGTATTGTAGCATGCTGTGATAACCACTCCGCCACCGAGGTCGGCTTACTGTTACTGAAGGCACTCTATGTAGTATGCTTTGGACTGATTTGTTGAGGGCTATATAACGAGGCTCAAGCGCACAGATTCGGTATACATGCCCACTCTAGCGTCTTAGACACCAGTTAATATAAGCCTCTGTGGGGTTTTCTGCTGTGTTCCGTCCATATATGTTTGTCTCTTCCAGAGGGATCTCGTGAACGCATGCGTTAAAAAAAAATTGGAATTGCAACAATTAAAAAAAAATCAAGATGGAAAACATACGTAGTGAGGACCGAATTTAAATTGTGCGAGAGAAAAAATTTCTGTCCTGCAGCGGAACCCAATCAAAAATACTTCTATACTTCTTGAATTCGAAAAATTCCTATGCCAGGATGATCTATGGGTTTTGTATAGTTTTGAACAACCTTAAAACAATACATAACCTAGACTATGAAATAGCATCGTTTCTGTTGAATTTGGTGAAAGTGCTACTGAGGCGTCAACCTGTAGTAGCATTTTTGAATTTGTTATTACAAAAAACTGAATTGGATTAATTTAAACTCCATATGTATGACGATTCATGAGTTGTTTCATGTGTAGGAGCAGAAGAACAAAACGACGCTCAGGAATTTTTTTTCTCGCATGTTGAAACGTTTCAGTAAATGTTCTTATATGTTCTTAAATGTTTTATTGTTTCTTATATAAACGATATAAAAATCCATTGAACTTCTAATAAGCTTGCTTAGTATATCGGTCAGCTACCGTGCATAATGGTTCGTGGGGCTATTCGTCAGCTAACCGAGCATAATGTACAATTTGCACAAGTGACTAACTGGATAGTAGGTATTGGATGTTGGAAACACTGCATGCCCACTACGGTAGTCAAGATTTCCCACCATATTCTGTGTTATGGAAGCAAAAAATTGGAGTTTTTTTCGTGTGAAAAGCATAATGGAACCTTGAACTATGTTCCTCAATACACAATTGGTAAGTACGAACCATGCGAACATTGCTGAAGAAGAAAAGTGTGAGAAAAATGTATTTCATGCTCAGTTAGGATATTGCCTTTCAGTTAACATTTCTTGTGCTGCTAAAGTGTGGAAGTGGACAGGTTAATTTCGAACACAAAAAAGATATTTGTGGAGGTTCTAGGTGTCACACACTTATTGCTACAACACCATTAAGCCTTGTTTCTATGATATGAAAAACTCAATATGCTGACCAAGACAGAAAATTTATTTTATTTTAAAACATAAACTAAACGTAAAGTTTCAAACAGACGAACTTAATAATCAGTGTAAGATGCATGTCTCTGTCGCTTTTTTGTACAAAGTGAAAACGAACATTGATAGAAGACAACTGTGGAGTCGCTTGCAATAATTTTCTATGCTTAGTAATAGTCTGTGTGGGTATTTATCAAACTGATGAAAAAAAATAAGGTTTTACATATTTTATGCACTGCAGACGATTTATGGAAGTGTTCTGGTGTTCTTCCCTATTGAAAAAACTCTGTAAAAAATACCTTCTTCCATAAGCAAGGATGAAAAAAACTGTTTATTTAACAAATCCAAGTAGCCCTAAACATTTAAGGTTCCGTTGATGGAAAATTGACTAACCAATCGTGTTCCACACAGCACGCCACACCATTAACTTACCAACACTAACCATTCAGCTTTGATCTGTTGAAAATGGGTTATCAGATGACAAGGGTCACATATTCTGTTTATAAACTTCCTTATGAACATAAACATTAGCCTTGTCACTGTGAAGGATTTTTAATTCAATGGAAGCGTCACACTGTAAATTGTTCACGACAACCATTCATAATACACAGCTCTTCATAGATGTATCCGATTAAAATAATGTGCAATGGCATGCGAACGTCTCTCCATAGACGTCACTTTGATCTCGATGCATTACCAAAGTGCTAAACAAATTTTAAGGCATTTTTCCAACACCTCGAAAAGGAGCAAATTGGTACAAGAATTAAGTCATAATTTTTTACTGGTTAAAGATATGTAGAAAAACCTTCACCATTGCATTTCTCGTGAAATTCTAGCCCATTTTGATATGTCGCACGGCCCCCTTCCCATTTAAAATTCTGAAGTTGAATTCAAGATGGCGGACATCAAGATGGCCGCCGACCGTGTGGGTGGCGTCAATGTGGTTCCCCCTTGGCCTGATAACGATTGGTCATCGCACGTTGAAACGTTTCAGTAAACGTTCTTATACGTTCTTAAACGTTTCAACGTTTATATAAGAAACGATAAAACGTACTGTGATACTTATCTTCACGATTAGTCAAACGTATCATTTATTCGCTCTTCATATTTTCCATCCTTAAATTCTGATAATTATGTATTTTATCTAACAACAGATTAAATTATATACCAAACATTATCGAGAAGCAATTCTCAAAACATTATACTAAGATATTAACATTATAATAAGTGTCCTTCCATAGCCATTTCAGTCTTCAAACTGTTTCCAACGGCTTCCGTACGTTGATTCGCGATTAGTCAAACATGTCAAATGTAACTGCTATTAGTAAACGTACGAGGAAAAATAAGTTTTTTAGAAATTCTCTTCTCAATAAGAATACTATATTACTACCTTCATTATATTAAATATTAATTAATTAATTAATTCTCTAGCACTCTTGATTCTAAAAATTCGTAGTTACAGTTCAATTTGTACTTATCCTGAGCAAAATTTATATATATATTCTATTCCAATCTTTACAGATTTCTTTTAGATTCATCTCCATGTTTGTTTTGGTCCTTTACCATCAGGTTTCCCAACAAGATTCCTGTAAAAATCTCCTTTATTCCTTTTTTATTCGTGCCGGTTTAAAAAAAAACATAGAAAGTTAGTTAGTTAGTTGTTTTTTACTGTACTATTTCAATTTTTGAATAATCACATGTTAGTTATGAATGCATCGTTGACATCCTGTCTGATCATATATGTGTTTGGGCTGAGGCTCCGTATCTACCTGCAACATTATTTCTTTTTTTTTCTTGTTATCTGCTTTCTATATTTAACATTAGAAACAACACATTCCCATTAACAATATTTCATGTTATGCAAAACATTTAAGTTTTATACACCATCAGAGGTGCGATTGCAACAAACGTTACCACTACGTCATCCGACAAAAAAGCCAGAATCGGTATTGTTATATTTTATTGCTCAGGTCATTTCATTTTTTAATATGTATAGCTATAGTGAATATACTAACTTAAGCCCTCAGACTCGTAAACCAACAAATATACACACCTCTGTTAACTGCCTTGTATTTTGGGGAGAGGGGGACAATTGTAGCTGTTGGTGCAATACACTTTGAAGTTTTTTGTTTTCCAAGTGCCACACATCAATTTCATCATAATTATCATTATTCATCCTCATCGTTGCCATTAGCCTCTTTTTTTTACAAATTTTTTCGTACTGATATCGCCTTAGCAGATTAACAGAAATCGTCTAAAATTTGAACTCGTGACACCTCCCAATACCATTGCAAGCTTACTTGTGATTGTCCTCCTCAATTATTCAAAATATTTTACTTTCATATTCAAATACACACAAGTAAAAAAATTCATATCACATTAGTGATTTTAAATTTTATTCTTGGGGGGCCACTTTCTAACATTGTTGCCTGATATTAAAATAAGCGAAAACACTCTGCTATGCTTAATAAAAAAACAACATCTATTCATTGCCAGATTGTACAACTGTATAGGTCGAGGTTCATAAGCCTCATCCATCTCATTCTAGGGACTGCATATTTTGTATACAGTTTTTGTAGTGGAATCAAAACACAGGTTGTTAAGAATATCGTCAGTAAATATGAGAATTCTTGCTGTGAAATTTCTATGCTGTTTAACCTAATAGAATTCGAATCTCTGAGAGAGCCAAGTACTAAACTTTAGCATTCCATATTAGCAAAACCTTTATACGTACGTATTTATAACCTCAATTTACTAATCAAAAAATCCCCCCTAACCAACCAATTAGCACATTTATATGACCTTCTATAGAGGAAGAAGACATGACATTTCCGAGCCGGTATTATTAATATGACATTCTTAACAGGTTAATGCATCAATCTTTAAGTAAACACTTAGGAATGTTCGAAATTCAAACAATTCTTGTGACAAAAAAAACAAATAATTAGGAAATTCTTTTTAACCAAACAATCAACACAAATCTCTCTTTTTTATAGAAAAAAAAAGCGCATAACATTCCTGAGACAGTAATAGTGAACACTGTCGTTTGAAATTAGAAGAAGATTGATCACGCGGAACGTGGAGAGAAACCTTGGTGATTTTTTTCGAGTAAGGTGTTGGCAACACTGCGAGAAAATAAGGTTTATGCCTTACAAGAGCAAACCATTAAGGCGAGCCTCACCGAGCCTCACTTTCGGTTTGTGAACTCTCCATTTGGGTCTACTGTGAATAGCCAGAAATGCTGCCCCTCTCAGTCATCCATCTCTCTTACAATAGCATGTGTATGTTGGCAACTCTCTCTAGTTGCAGGTTTTTTTAGTTAACTCGTAATCCTCGTCAAAAACTACAGTAACATCATAATGTCATATTGCACAGAAAAAAAACATCGCTTATTACTGTTGCCAGCCATAAATCTCTCTCTCTCTTCATCTTACAGCAAAGTTGGCATCTCTATTTTTTTTTAGTTGTAAGTAAATTGCCAACACACTCTAGTTAATAATGCTGCATATTATACGCACACACGCACACACATACTCTATTACCATCCACCCCATCATATTTGAGCAGGTCGCTTGTCACCTAAACACTACAGTTTACAGGTTGGCAAAATCTGACATGAAAGCAGATAATACGCTTATGTCTTATTTATATGTAATTTTTCACGGACGTACAATATTGTCAACAGTATCATATTTGAGCAGGTCGCTTGTCACCTAAACACTACAGTTTACAGGTTGGTAAAATCTGACATGAAAGCAGATAATACGCTTAAGTCTTATTTATATATAATTTTCACGGGGCGTACAATATTGTCAACAGTATCATATTTGAGCAGGTCGCTTGTCACCTAAACACTACAGCTCACAGGTTGACAAAATTTCACATGAAAGCAGATAATACGCTTAAGTCTTATTTATATATAATTTTCACGGGGCGTACAATATTGTCAACAGTATCATATTTGAGCAGGCCGCTTGTCACCTAAACACTACAGTTTACAGGTTGGTAAAATCTGACATGAAAGCAGATAATACGCTTAAGTCTTATTTATATATAATTTTCACGGGGCGTACAATATTGTCAAGAGCGTCAGTTTCCGTAGAGCTCTCTTTTCCATCTTTCCTCTATACAGTGAAGCTGTAGAAGACACAATTAGCTAACCTAGCATACAACATACCTTCCTAATTAATATGGATATTGTCACACATTCCTCTTATTTTATACTGCTGTAAATAGAAAAAATTATGTACGGTAAATGTTTTGTACATTATAGGGAAAAAATGCAAAATACCCCCCAACTTTAATTCGATCCACTTCTGAATCGAATTTTTACATATTCTCACGCCGGCACATATGCTGTTCTATTTTGCTTCTTTTACTTGCCCTTGCTTAATTAACTCTCGCTAATTAGCATTTTTTTGGAAGAAGTCAACTAGAACAACATATGGCGGTATGAGAAATATGCAAATCAAGGAACATTTTAGCAATATATGGGCCCTAGCAATTAGCTTTCTCGACTAAGAGTACTCTTTCAAACATCTTCTGCTGATCGTATTACTAAACGAGGACGTTTAAAATGTTTGGGTATTGAAAAAGTTTGACCCTACTTTTTTATTTCTATTGTTTGCTAATAGATGGCGCTGATAGTACCTCCACTCTCTCTCTCCCCTCTTCTCCTCTCCTCCTGTGGGTAGGCAACACCAACAAGCATCAAATAATAATTTCGAGCCTCAAATAATAATTCGAGCCTCGTCAGTGTTGCCAATTCCTATTTGTAAACCTTTACTTTTTTTTTTGGTTGGGCACCACGCACTCCTGGCGGGGTTATAGAGGACAGAAATCCTAAAAAAAACAATTATTATTATTTTGTTTGTGTTATAATATAAGTGTGTGTGCGCGCGCGCGCGCGCGCGTGTGCGTGGCACATCGTTCCCCCGAGAGAGGTTTACAAAAATCACGATATACCGGAGTTGGAAAATTACGATATGGCGCATTCGCTTATTACTGTTGCCGGCCATAAATCTCTCTCTCTCTCTCTCTTTCATCTTACAGCAACGTGGCCATCTCTATTTTTTTAGTTGGAAGTAAATTGCCAACACACACTCTAGTTAATAATGCTACATATTATACGCACACACGCACGCGCGCGCGCTTGTGTTGCCATCCACCCACCCACCTCTCTCTTTTACGACAGTACCAACTCTCCTTGTTTAGTATATATGTAGGTTGGCAAAAATTGCTTTATGCACTGTAAACCAACCCTCAAGCAAGTTGCCAGCTCCTTGCTTTAGGCTAGGTTAGGTTAGGTTGGGTTAGGTTAGGTTAGGTTAGGTTAGGTTAGGTTAGAGTAGGTTAGGTTAGAGTAGGTTAGGTTAGGTTAGGTTAGAGTAGGTTAGGTTAGGTTAGGTTAGGTTAGGTTAGGTTAGGTTAGGTTAGGTTAGAGTAGGTTAGGTTAGGTTAGGTTAGGTTAGGTTAGGTTAGGTTAGGTGCTTTATGCACTGTAAACCAAGCCTCAAGCAAAATTGCCAGCTCCTTGTTTTAGGCTACGTTAGACCGAAAAAAAACCTTGGTGATTTTTTTCGAGT
Source organism: Lepisma saccharinum (assembly GCF_977018435.1). Taxonomy (NCBI): domain Eukaryota; kingdom Metazoa; phylum Arthropoda; class Insecta; order Zygentoma; family Lepismatidae; genus Lepisma; species Lepisma saccharinum. The sequence continues at coordinate 105,930 of NW_028143299.1, read as the reverse complement.
AAAATATTAGCAACACTGCAAAAATAAGGCTTATGCCTTACGAGTGAAATCCATTAAAGCGAGCCTCAAGCAAGATTGCCAGCTCCTTGCTTTAGGCTAGATTAGACCCCAAAAAAAACCTTGGTGATTTTTTCGAGTAAGCAGCTGGCAACACTGCCAGAAAATGAGGCTCATTGCCTTACGAGACAAGTCCATTAAGGCGAGCCTCACCGAGCCTCATTTTCGGGCGCAGTACCGGCACACTTGCACTACTAGAATAAGATATATTAAGATGATAATAGTTTCATGTATAAAATTCACATATAAATGCTATTACGTGTTTTATTAATATATCTATGTACTTCGTGGTTGCTAACGAAAGACGATGAGAAATGGAGAAGAAGTAACAAGTCGGTCTAATTTCTGTGCTCTGGGGATTGCTGGGTTTAGTGTCCTTAGAGGTGAGGCTCTTTGTTGTCCGTTCTTTTTGTATGTTCTCGATATTATTCCAGTCATGTATATTCGAATCTCAAACTAATTGTTTATATTTGTTGTTAAAACAAGAACTCCCCCCGGAAGAATTTTGTGGGGAGAATTTCAAGACAAGATCGTTGGTGGGAGGCATTCCCCCGTCCCCCCGGGATTCCGCACCATAATTCGGAACATTTATGTTACATATTATGCTGTTCATTAGATCACATTTTTGTAATCTGTAATTTTAAGACAGTATATTTTTTGAAATAAAATATTCCAAACCATTTCAAAGGTAGAATTACAAGTATTGTCAACTGACCCCGAACATATCGTCAACTCACTCCACATACAGGTTGAATTGACAATTGTCACTCTTCAAAAAAATAAAATAAAATAACATAAAATAAAAAAGCAATAATTTTACAAGTTTTTAGGAGCATGGTGAATTAAAAATTTGTAGTGGTTGAGGAAAATACAAATATTGTTCGTAGGATTTCATCAATAGTATATCTTAATTTTTAAAAGCTGAAAAAAATTAACATAAAAACATGGTCAAGTTCGATTTGATGTTGCTCTTAAAGTAGGGTGACCATAATATTTTGACCCAAAGGTCACTTTAATCCCTCCTGAAAAATTGGTTAGGCATAATTTGCTATAACATTATTGTGATTAACGTATTATTATTATTTATAGTAACCGCTGTAGCCAAGTCGGTGGTCGGCCTCCGTGGCGGAGTGGTTAGCATAGCGCGCTACGAAGTCAGGGGACCCGGGTTCGAATCCCGGCTAGGACTTGGATGTTTGTGTTGTCCGTAAATTTAGAAAACCGAGAATATAGAGAAAAACTGATAAGTACGAATGTTGAGAAAATGTGTATGAATGACGGGGGATACCACCGAATAGGGGTATTTCTTTATTTTATATATAAAAAAGTCGGTATGGCGTCTGACTACCATGCGAGAGGCCCGGGTTCGATCACCGGCGGGAGAGAGCCGGGACATTTTCCACCTGTTTATGCGGCTCCGGCGCTCACCCAGCCTTGTATAAAGTGGATACCTGGAGGAAACTCGGGGGGGGGGGGGGGTAAATGCGGCCAGGGGCGTGGTGCTGATCACATCACCCCAAGTTTCGGCCGAGATACGCCTTCATGGCGTGGTGCAAAGCACAGGGGAGCACTTTACCTTTTTTATTATTATTCATTATAGTATGGATCCCATAAATGATACATCATGAACAATATCTATGTAAAATATGATCTCTCGTTATCAAGAGCTATTCATTTTTATAATCTCGGTATGACTACATAGTGTTTCTGGCTTCTGATCAACCTTTGATGTTGGTCCTACGCTGCAGTTGACGAGTGCCAGAAGTATTATGCAGAACAACCAATCTTCTTGAGAACAACTTTATTCTTTACTAACCGTTAATAAAGCTCCCCGAAAAAGTTGCATCACATATTAATATCTAACACAAAACGCGGGATTTGACATTTGAATTTCCGCCAAGACACAGAAATTCATTCTTTTTAAGAATCTCTCAAATTTAGACTTGGTTTTCAAGCTAATTCCTAGACTTTTAAAAAACGGCACAAATAGAGTTTCTTGTATAATATCGACGGGACGACTGGGACACGCCTATGGAACGGGACTCTCCCGGTCAAAACGAGACGAATGGTCACCCTATCTTAAGAGCCAGTATCAGCGGCGCTCGAAAAAAGCAGCGGACAGATGTCATTTATTCTTCCTAGTCTTACCAATATTGATTCCATTTCCCCCTTCGAAGGCAAATCCATTGCATGGGAGACCTTTGCTGGAGGGAGGGGTTGCTCTGTCGAAAGAAGCAGACCACAAGGTTCCCTGTCCGCTACTCTCCCCCCGCTCAAGAGTCTGACCATAACAGGTTTCCTGTTACAAGACAAAACTTTTTCCGAGTGTCTGAAAGAAGAAAAACCATAGACGAGAAAAACACACATTGACGAACATCGCAATACAACTGAGAGCCAAGGACTATTTAGGGGAGGCGGGGTGTCCAGGGAGTCTGAATCTTCTACGAGAGACTTACGAACTACTAAAATTAAATAATGTAAATATGCTTGTTTTGTTTAGCATCTGTCGTATAATCGAGAGACGTGTATTTCCGTCAAACATATTCTAAGGCGTCAATGCCTTGTAATCAAGGGGTCCCGGGTTCGATACCCGGTGGAGGCACAAGTGGTTCGGATCCCACTTTAAACTGTAGGTCCAGTCCCGATTAGCCTTACTGTGCATAAAGTGGACTTAAAACACCAACTCAAACAAACAAACAAACATATTCTAAGGGAAGGATTACATTGGGGTCAAACAACTTTGGATGACTGTATCAAATACGATTTATGCACACCACTACTTAAGTAATATGATTAAATATTAAATTAAAAGCTTTTCATTTCGCCAAATGGATCTAACATCCTTTTTCGTTATTCAAACAATATTCAATTCCTTATCTGTTTCACAATCACGTTGCCAGGGCAGTTGTTTTTATACAAATTGAAGCGATCTGAACTATTCATGAGCTAGATAATGAATATGTGCGGTTATATTCCTATTCATATGCCGTCTTTTTCCCATTCATGTAATAACAATATTAATTAATATTTTAATAATTAAATTAATATTACAGTTATTTTAATTTGTTTTTATTATTAGAAGAAGGTACCAACATCATAGGCGTGCGAAGACTCTCTGATAAGGGGTGGGTGGGGCAAAAGCCTTGAAAATTCAGTCAGATCGGAAAAGAAAACCTCATTTTATCTCACTGTTTTAGTTTTTTGCATTGATGTGATATATATATATATATATATATATATATATATATGTGTGTGTGTGTGTGTGTGTGTGTGTTCGCGTGCGCGCGCGTGTGTATATTATATATATATATATATATATATATATATATATATATATATATATATATACCTAGGTATTAACATATTATTTAAATACATTACGTAATCTATTCATCCGCCCCTTAAGAAACCAACAGCAAAAATTATATAGATTGTCTCTGAAATGTGAGCGCTCGTTTTCCTCCAAACCAAACTGTTATAGCAGCAACCACCTGCATTACTTATTTGTTCTTACTTTCTCTCTGGTAATTTACAATGTATTGGAGAAAAGAAACTGCGAGCGAAGCGAGCAAGAAAATTTTTCGATCCAAATTTTTGAAAGTTGAAAACAGTATTGATTTAATAGGGCGCAAAAAATTTCATGGGAAGGCATGACATTCTCTTTTATAATTTTTCTCAATCAGATTGTTCGGCGCCCAGGGCCAACTCCCGCTACTTCCTAGCTACGGCTCGGAAGTTGACAAGACTGCAAGAAAAGCAGGTACCGCGAGCGAAGCAAGAAAGAAAATTTTACGAAATGTATTTTTATTTGTATAAAATTTAAAGTCGAGGGGACAATTGTCCCTCTGTAACCCCCTGCAAGTGATCCTGACCGTCTGGAAGAAATAATGCAAGATGGACGTGAAAACTAATTCCGTCTTGAGTATCCTTTTGTCCTGCCATTAGTAGATTCTGCTAGTCTTGCTTTCTTTTACTTCAATGTATGTCCCCCCCCCCATAATTGATTTCCGTCCAAGGTTGGAAAAAGGCATTAGGGAATGCCCCCCTGTCCCCTTGTGGTTGCACCATTTCCTTTTAGAGTATAATATTGTTTAATAACAGCGACAATATTGCTCTCCACAAAATTTCTAGGTGAAAGTATAATAATATAGGGGCATGGAACGTCTGGGAGGGGGGCAAGGATGACCACACTTCGAAAACGAAGGTCAACCTAAAAGTATATATTTCACAAGTATAATTAGATTTCAGTCATAGTAATTTACATTAATTATTATGTAATGGGGACACAGGAATGCGATAATTGCAAATTCAAGTGGTGTTTTTAGAGGGGACAGCACTAGTATCGGGGTAATATGCCCCATGAAAAAAATACCTTTTTTTTCCCTTTGTGGAAAAATCTCCGAACGTCCGTGATTAGGGGGCAATTCCCCCCCTCCCCGCACGTGCGCACGCCTATGACCAACATATATGGAATAGTTTATAACATCGAGTAGCAGGATCTCTCTCTTGTATGGTGCTGTAAACTAGGGAAATAATGACGATGTTTTGTAGTAGTGCATAGCTATTCAGCCTGTTGCGACACATGTGCAGAACAGGCGGAAGACATTCTTTTGTGTTTTCTGCAGTTGGTGGATTATCCTAGGTGAGATGATTTTGATGTTCTTTCTTTTCTTAACGTAATAAAAACGTGTCTTGCAACCTAAGGCGTCGTGCTTTGTGCTCCGCCTGAGGATGAATTGTATGATGAAACTGATGAACGGACACTCACAAAGAGCATCCATGCCGGGATTCGAACTCCCGTATGTGCTAACCACTCCATCACGGAGGCCAGTGCTAATGCACATGAATATCAATCCAAGTTAGTCATTTGGAATCATTGGGAAAGTCGTGTAGTTAGTAAAATGTGTACTTTTAGCATTTTTGATACAATTAAAACTATTTACAGCCAATGCATATTACTCATATTGAACCGGAACGACGAATTTGTGAATTTACTACAGGACTTTTCAAACATCCGCAGATAAGGCTAATACAGTTTCTTGTTCATATCTATCATAGTTATCCTGAAATACACGTATGTCAGCTTACTAGTTTCCAGATATGCTTGATTCTGTTAACTGTTCACTCCTATTATTCATAGTTGCCAACTATCTCTCCGGATCAGAGCATGCATGTGAAAAAGAACTGAATCACTCCGCCACGGGGGGCTCCTTTAGTACCACCGCGACCTAGCTCCGAAACCCTGCCTGCTGGCAATCGTATAATTGTCAGCGATGTTCTCTCCATCCTTTCATCCTTAGGTTCGAGTCCTCGTTGAGCCTGCATTTTTCACTGAAAATTCTACGTAAGTTATGGTTGTAGCGAAATCCGGATTGTCTCCGAAATGGGGAGATTACCTCCGAAATCCGGATTCTCTCATTTTTCCATCGGATTCCCGAATAGTAAAAAAAAATATATATCTGGATTTGGCCATCTCTACTTCACACGTCTTGCGCGAACACTGACCTGCTGATGTGTAAGTGAAATTATCAGTGTGATAATTCCTAGTAATTCAGACTTCATAACATTCTGGTAGAAAAATGTGCAGAACAAATTCTCGAGTTAGTAACCTCAAAGTTGTCTTTTCGACAGCATTTGCTCTTTTTTTTTAACTTCGGACGGAAATGCATGGTAAAAAAATCAGAATTTTCAGTTTTCATGAGATAATTTGGAAATGTGTTTACAGGTCAATAATACATCATCATCACTGGCACTGAGATATGGATCTCATACAAAAATATTTTAAACACGAATACAAGAACAGGGGAAGAACACAGAAACGAGCACTGCCGGATCTACAAGCCGCAAGACCCCGCAGTGCGGGGGTGGGGGCAGAGACAAGTAAGTCTCTAGAAAGCCCTCAGTGATTGACATAGTATAGGGTTCGTATATGCGTATTTAAAAACTAAACTTAATTACTCAGGGGTTCAGAAACTAATACAAGATATACAGGTAACGGCAGTGGCGGCGAGGGGGACAGTCGGCCCCCACTTTTCGCCACTTTTGTCCCCCCACTATGCTAAACCGTATACAGTATCTACAATGGGAAATATACTGTCCCCCCCCCCTCGGTTTTGGAACCCAATCGCCGCCACTGGGTAAAGGTAAAGTTAAAGTTCCCTGTGCATATAGCACCGTGCCATGATGTCCACTTGGAACACACCAATGTGTTTATATATGAGTTGTTGAGGGACTTTTGAATCACCCTCTAGGCTCTTAGATGTGACTTTGTCAACATGAGATCAAGAACTTCACACACACACACATGCATTATAATATACATACACACACATAAACACACACACATATTATAAATAGAGCGTAGAGGGTATGTTTGTGTATATGTTTGTGTGTGGTAGGTTGGTAGAGGGGAGCCTTTGGTCCGTTGTTGATCAATGCAGATCTGCAGCTGCCACCTCCAACCACGATTTTACGTACAACACGTTGTAATAATCTTGCGATCTTATAAAAGCAGGAAATGTACTTGAACATTGCAATGGCCTTGCCCTAAGGGAAGTTTTATAATGTAAAATATTACGTAAGATAGCTTCTAGTTCTTTTATTTTCGATCGAAAGGCGTCTACCGTACTATAAAAATCTGGGGGCTACAGGGAGCTTAGATCTGTTGTTGGGGTTTCATCCCCCCTAACCTCCTTGTAGCGCCGTCCCTGGCTGTATGTATTTCGTCCAATGAGTACAAGCTAGCAAAACTGTGTATTTCAACAAGTTTGTAGATAATTCTGCAGCTGTTCATAAAAACAGACGTACGCGTATTTTATTAGTTTCTTGCTGTGGTTCATTTTCCCATTTCAGCAAAAAAAGTATTCACACTCTTTGCATATGGTGAGTAAATGTGGGGGAAGGAAGAAGTTCCCCCTTAATAGTCTCACTTAGAAATTTAGTGCAGAGGAATCTAATAACCGTTCTTAAACAACATTATGCTTTTATAGAAATAAAAGTAAATACTATTTTCAAACCTACGAAAGTTCCAAGTAACTACGTAAGGAAAGGGTAGTGAATTACTTTCTATGTAATTGGACTCTACCACTAGCAAATTTCTTATTAACACCTCCACATATTTCATTCTTTAGTTGTATTATCTGTATGTGTCTGCAGAATAAATTGCCCATATATTGCACATGAATAAATTATGTGTAGTTCTTTTGAATTTGCGGTACTAAACCACGTTTATACGTAAATTAGTCTTTGAACGACAGATATGGAAAATAAAGCGCCAGCAGAGAACAATGGTGCCACTGAAGTTGAAATTCATCTAATAAAGTGATTTTAGGTGGGTCGGGACACACACGACCCTGTTTTGTTCCCACCAATGTAATAAAAACAGTGAGATGGAATGAGGGCTTTATTTCGTCAGCTGAACTCTTATCAAGGCCCTTGCTCCCCATAATCGGAGGATCTGAGCACGCCTAAAATTCCTTATACAGAAATAGTGTTATTTGTCGTATATCCAGAAAGTTGATTGATTTGCTTTATTTTACTTCGCTTTTTGTGCCACTTTTGGCCAATTTGCGAAGAAGGGAATCAGTGATGATATGATGAAATTGATGAATGGACACTCACAAACATCCGCGGCCAAGCCGGAATTCGAACCCGGGACCCCTGGCGTCGTAGCGCGATGTGCTAACCACTCCCCCACGGTGGCCTGCCCCAGAAAGTTGAAAGTGAATGAAATTTTTATGGTGTGTTTTGTATGGTCATTATCAACAGTAAGTCTGTCATATTATTCCACTAAATAATGTCTTTGGAAAAGAAAAAACAACATATAATTAATGTATTTTATTTTACATAAGACCTATGACTAAAAGTATTTTTGTATATGATGACACAGAACTATCTTATGTTGTGACTTCTTTGGGTCTGACTGTAAAATATATATATATATATATATATATATATATATATATATATATATATATATATGTAATTGGTGATAAAATAACGCAGTAAAGTATTAAGTAAATATATTTTATCCCCCTACTTACAAATCATGAAAGGCGCCAAATTCGAAATTAAGTTGAACGGACGTTCAAAATGTTTAGAAATAGCACTATTTCCATAACAGATCAAGTATTTTTTACCATTGACCCTCAGAAATATCTCAAACTGACAATGAACGTTCATTGAACTTATTTATAATCGACAGCTAAAAAGTCATTCATTTGCGTGGCTGGTTGATAATCCACCACCAGATAGAATTTACACAATATTTACCTAAAAACTTTGAGTAAAGTCACCTTCCCCCTAAAAAAAATCCCTTGGTAATGGATTTTCGTGTTCTCACAAAAAAAAAGTTATAATTTGGCACAATTTTTCTTTTGCAGGCAAACCTTTTGTAAAGGTGTACTTGAGTCTGTGCAACCAGCCCTTCCCATTTGTGAACAATATACTGGGGAAATCCCCCGTTCTTCACTGTTGTCATTGCACTACAACCCCATCGTGATTTAGTATTAGGATATAGCGTAGTGAAGAACTGTTTACAAGCATCGCCCAAACCATTGATTCTCCCCCCAAAACCTTTCCCTGCATTCTTTTTTTCTTTTCCTAGCTCTCAGCATGCGGTTTTCTTGGAAGACTGGCCGATTGTGAAAGAAAAAAGGGACCGCGGAGGAGTGTGGAGAGGGAGGGGGGGTTGAGCGCGAGCGGTACAGAGGGGGAAACGGCTAGCGCGACCAGCTTAGAAAAGTCGAAGTTAAAATTTACATACATTGCTCTGTACGTCGACAAACTACAGACATTCTAAAGAAAATTATGTAAGATCAGTTTCATTTCTTTGCTGTAGAACAGTTGAAGCTTTCTTGCGCTTTAAAATGTTGATTTAAGTTATTACATACAATTGGCGAGCAAGTGAATTTTACGAAATTGAGATCAGGAAAACTACGTAATAAATAATATATTTTAAAAAAGGCTGCGCGACATAACTAACTTCCTATTTGATCTTTAACTCAGTAAAATTTAAATGCCACACACTTGACTGTTCGAGCACAGAAAGTCGACGCAAGAACCTATTTTTTAGGTATCGTCACCAGCGGTGATACGGGCTCTTAAAGAAACGATTTTATTTCGAGCAAAGTGAAACAAAAATTATTTCAATTTCACGTTATTCACTTCATTTTCATTTCTTGTGCGGCGGGGTCGAGTAAAGATTGTTGCAGTCAAGAAATGATTGTTGCGCCGGTGCATGGAATCCGCCGCCCCCAGTTTGTACTTCAGTTATGAGTTATTATTTTTTATTTTTGCTCAGGTCAATCGGGACTAGACCTACAGTTTAAAGTGGGATCCGAACCACTTGTAGCTCCACCGGGTATCGAACCCGGAACCCCTTGATTACAAGGCGACGACGCTACCATTGCGCCATCGGGGAGGCCCACACACTGTACTCGTTATTTCAAAAGTGGTAATGGAAATTTCCACAAGCGAAGTTGAAATATTTAAAAAAAAAGTTTTTTGAGAACTGAATTTGAAAATTCAGGCGGCAGTTGAAAATGTCTACATTTTACATTCCGAATTTCGTCTTCAAATAAACACTCAAAGAATCTGTTAACAATTCCATAGGAAAGGCAACCTTACTTTCGAGTAAAAGATTCCGAAGAACTTTGCGGTGGCGGAAACGCATCACCCATCCCATCTCATCACTCCACCCCTAACAGCGGTGCTTGGAAGGGAACCAGCGAAAAAGTAAGTCCTTGCCATTGGTAACAGCCTTGCTGGGATACAAGAGATCTGACCAATAAGGACGTTTGAAACCCCCGTGACTGTCACCGAAAGAGCTCTCCCCCCAATTTGTGCTGGAAACAGCAAAAGAAGACGGCCGTGCCATCTATTGGCCACCGAAGGAACTGTAATTTCCAAGCGCAGCGAGGTTTAAATGTAGCTTCCACTTCTATTACCTAACTTTTCTATGGTTATACATTGCTGGAGTAACACTCGGAAAACACAGACAAAAACGCTCCTTTGCACACTCACAGATTATCTTCACATGGCGAAACTTTGCTCTGATTGGCTGTTTCACAGAATCCAGTCGAGGAAAGCAAATAGCAATTAGAACATGTCCTATTCCTCCAAACCAGTCAAGCAGTCAGCCAGGCGGCCATGATTGCTACCTATAAAGTTAGTTCAACGCCAACTAGGGCATTCCAACTAGAAATCCAGTTCCGTGTGATAGGGGCTTAAGTCTTCTCTACCATTTGATTGCCATTTCCTTCCCATCATCTTTTCCATCTTTTCCTTGAAAGACCGCTCCCTGGAATTTGTCAGGTTCGACACAAAGGGACCATACAGTGAGGACTGTCCTTTCGCAGGAACATTTTATGACAGGCAGTTCAGAGAGTATTTGGGACGCAGTGCCGCCTTGATTTCACATCAGCGAAAATGAACACTACAGACTAATTCTAAAACTAAAGGGGAGGGGAAAAAATGCAGTCAAAATTAGATTTGGTTGACAGGTGTCAAGTCGTAATCTAATTTGGACTATCGAAGATCAAGACAAAAGCTCTGTGGGAGCAAACTAAAATTAAAAGCCGAGATGGCAATCAAAAATGAGAAGTCCAATGCCATATTTCGTGCGTCTCTTGCATGAATGAAATGAACGCGTGCGTACTACAATATTTATGCTGAGCACGCATACATTGGCTTCCAAGAAATGTTTATCAACACGAGCTAAGCGGTAAAGTCAGCTCGGGTCAGAGAACCATGAAAAAGATGTTGATACATCAAACACACACCACTGAACTCACTTGTCAGCTGAACTGACGTCAGAATGGCCAAAGCCATAAGTTGTGGCTCCACCCACTAAGCATGTGGGGGAGGGGGGGTTAACACCAAAACATTAGGAATATGGGAGCAACAGCTCACGACACAATAAATTGCAAGGCAATTTGCACTAATATAAGAGGATCCTGGTGAATATATATTGTATCGAAGCACACGCAAGTTTCTCCGTCCATTGCATCTCTTTGAGAGAAAAATATATGTATAGAAGATATAAGTACCATCTTCCAATAAAAATGAGAGAAAAAAAAAGATTGTTGAAAATATATCATATTATAGTGAATAATGCTATACTGCATTACGTATTAAAATACCAAAATTGTCCAACACCGTCCATTAAATATGAGTAGATATTTGAATACACACGTGATAAGTAAAGAAAAAAAAACAACTTAGTCCACTACAAATACATAATGAGTGGAATATTAAACTCAAATGTCCATTATATGTGTATATATATTGGTTATTAAAAAAGGTAATCCTACAGTCCTTGCTGTATGGCGTAAAAGTTCCTCTGTAAGGTCCGGAATGTTCTGAAAACATGCGAAAGCACTTGCGTGTAGTATCCACTGCATTCCATGGAGTCCGTGCAAAAGTGTTTGCAACTGCGAAAACCGGAAAGAGGGTGTCAAAATTTACATCCCAATCATCACGTGAGAATATCGGTCCTTTTGTAGCTTAAGGAACGAGAAGTGTTCATGATTCTACCACTGGATGTAAGATTCTGGGTGAGGGACGTTTGATGAGGGGTGGGGGGTAAATCTTGAAGATCGGCGGGTGAACAGAAGGAAGAAACAGTTGGATTAATTTGTGCTGCTAACTGTACTGTAAAATTAATCATCCAGGGGAGAATGCTGTTCACCGGACTAGGGAACCTAGTCTCGTAAAGTCTGCCATGCTGTAGAAGTAACAGCTAAAGTAGGTGTGCTTGTCGGGTTGCATATGCCTGCACTCGAAGATGGTAACACACTTGTGGTGGGGACCGTACATGAAAGTAAAGCTGGTCTTGCTGCGTACGGGCGTCTGAATGGTAACCAAATCGAAGGATACTGAAGATGGGGTAAAAGGTGTCATGTTTTCTTCTGGCCACTTGAAACTTGTAGGCTGGGACACATGACGGGAAAAGTTTTCATCCACTGCATCACTTTGAGCTGGAATGTAGTTCTGACTGGAATTCCAGCGGAAATATAGACAGTACTTTTGCGAGAAGTGGGCGTGTATCCGCTGCATCTTGAGGGCCGGAGCGTAGAAATGGGAGAAAACTGTAGGTGTGCTCTGGTGGCTGGCACAAATCCCATCGGCCGACGGTCGCTGTGCAGTCCTGAGTTCGAGGAGGTAATGCGAAGTACTCGACGGGTTTATGTATGCCGGGTGAAAACTGAAATTGTTGACTCCACGAACTGAGAGGCGATGGTAAATGGAGCTGCTCTCTGAAGGTCGCCGGCGCGTAGAATTCCAATGTTGAAGGCGTCTCAGGAAATCTCTGCTATGCGATGTAGACGTCATGGAGATACGAGACATTATTAGGTGAGGATAGGAATGAGGTGGTCAATTAAAAAAAGGAACAGGGAAAGGTTTCAAATACAGTCTTTAAAATCACAATAACCCAGAGTATGCCATTCAAATAAAAGTACAAAATCACTAAATATGGGGCCTAATGTCAAATAAAATATAATAACTAATAATAAAAAGCAATAAAGAATGTAAATCAATTTTAAATAACTGTAAGCTAAAAATGTGAAGGATTACAATGCGAGACATTATTTTACCATTACGGGAGTGTAAACGTCGTGAAAATAGTGATTGAAGGCTAACAAAATTGCAATAATTGCCTCTAAATCTACAGAGGTGATAATAAACAAAAGTAAATGAGCGGAACCAAAATTTTGAATTTTGTCTTCAAATGTTAATTATGTAGGTGACGTAAAATGAATTGAAGTGACGCAATAATGACGTAGTATCCCTTAGGTACTAGTCGAAGAGAAATTAGTAAACTAACTAAAAATGTAATTGAACATGCCTCATCTCAATTGTCGTGTCTATTTATTGACGAATATGAACAATCTCATCAGCAAAAATAAATTGTCAAAGTACTTGTCATATCCATACTACATTATATATATGAATGCTTTATTTAAATAACTCCAACAGTTCACCATTATTAGTACTGAATTTTTGTCTTAGATGTATGAAGATTTCGAAGTGCCAACTTGGAATTGATGTTTCGACGTCGAACGCTGGATCGAGTTATTATCCGAAGTGCAAGAAAGTCATGACGTCAGAATAACTCTAGGGGGGAAAATTCTTGGGTGGGAAATTCTAAAAGGTAAGCATGCTGGAACATGCCCGGCTGTGAGAGCAATAGAGTCGCCGCTAGGCAACAGATTATGCGAAGTCAGGAAAAAGTAACGGGAGATGTATCGTTGCTCAGAGTCAGTTCCTTGGAAAAGGAGCGGAGTTAGCCATTGTGCATTGTCATACTGCAATCCTGTCATTGTATCAATTTTCATCGTTTGGCCGGAACTGTCCAAGGTTACTGGATGTATGGGAACGCTGAATAGCAGCCTTCGGAGTTTGCTGGAATTAACTGACGCCGATAAAAGGGAATGGAGGAAATTAACTTGCAAGAAATTTGAGTCGCCGGGATGGGACGAAGCTTCACTGGAAATCTGGAGTGGAAAAGGAAAAGGGGGGGGGTAAATTCTTGATTTGCAGCTCGGATTCATCGCGGCGCTCTGGACAGAAAGAAATAGTGGATGCGCAACATCCATGCGCCAAAGATCCAAGCGCGTGTCGTTACGCAACAAACGTGACTACACATTTGTGAATATATCTTGTTCGAGTTCTATGCAACTTGATCATAACAATGATTCCGTATGAAATGAAATCGTTATCTGGGTCATTCAGTCCTATGCTAAGCTTGTATTTCCAACTTTTCTTTTACAGGCTTGGAGCACGGGAAACGAGAACACAATAAAATAATCGTATTAAGAAAATATATGGCAAACATCGCTATTATTAATACCTTATGCAAAGTACATACGGATACTGAAACGCTGCGAAAAATATTTCCGAAAATGATAACGCCGGAACTGACGGGAAAATAAGATATAATATTATATTTACTAACAAACTATGCAAAGTGAAAATGTTGCAATCCTTTTTGGACCACTTAGTGCGCTGAATTCTCTTTAATTAGGCGTGATATGAGCTTTATATTGACATATTTAAAAGGATATCGTAGCTATGCGTTTCCTATTCTTTTATATTAATGCAAATTACAACTATTCTCTTTGGAACTAAATATATGTCGGGTGAGTGGGCAAAAAGGGGGAAAAAATATAATGCCTTAATTATGTGAATATAGTTCAGCCATTACTAGTTTTATAACACACGAAGGGTCAAGAAAACATTTTGTTCACGGGTCTCTATTAAAATATGCTTTGCATATTTATATATACGTAACATTTACTAAAGTATTTATTCAGACTGGACATTATCGCCATTCTGCCGATAGCAGAAGGTACTTTCACCAGTTATTTGGGATCCCTGGGTAACTGGAGAAAATGGTATTCACTGAGCGCATTTACATATTATTTCGTATTTTTCACCATTTCTTCATTCTACTTGATAAATCTCCCTGTATAAATGCGCATTGCATAAACTTATAACGTCGCCCTGTGAACGTCACACTCTTCCGTCTAACTAGTGTGCATAATTGGCAAATAAATTGAGTAAAGTACATCCATGTGTTTAATAACCAATAAATATTCACATATAAAATAAATACTTTTCGTAAAATCGCCCAAATAGCTGTTGCCTGTTATTCGTGTCCTTATGATGGACAGAGATGATGTTACAAAACCTGTGTGACTGCTAAAACGCATTCTCATCATTAGTGGTTGCTCAATTTCCTACGTATTCTCCGCTTGTTTAGGGTCTGACTGAATGTAAACACGATGAGGTCTTAAGGCGGAAGAAGTACAAGATTCTGCTTTATTAATTCTAAATATAGGTACAAATTTGCAAAACTTTAACATTATTTAATGAAAATTGATAATCAATTTTATCTTAATTTAAACAATCTGTAACTTGTATCTGTGATTCAGTGAGTAAGTGATTAACGTCGTGATTAGGTAAGCACACGAAACCAAATTGGTTAATTAACGCTAAGGAACGTTGATATTGATGAATGCCGTAACTCGAAATATAAATATCATAATTGGGCTTAAAGTTTCAACAGCAGATATAATATAAATACACATGAAATTTAAGGTATTAAAATTTGTCATGAGCTATAAGATGAATGCGTAGGAGGAATATTCAACTGTCCATCAAAGCAATAGCTCAGAGAGGGGGAAAAAATATCAACAACAAAAAAAAAGATCTCGCAAACATGTGAGAAACATCCGCGCCGTGCTCTCTTAATTGTGTCCAGTTAAATCATTATAAGTTGGCTTTGCCTAACTTTTGGGTGCTTGAAACAGAAATATATATATAATATGTGTACGTACTGTTTCATATCACTAAAGCCTATTCATTGGCTTAAAACATCTTACACTCTGCCATAGCAGAATGCTTTATTTATCTATATATGCGCTTTATTCACCATTATTCATTTCTCGGCCTATTTATGCATATAACTAAAGCACCTTTTATTTCTAAACCAGAATCCACTAATTAATCGAGCGGTTTATACTCTGAACTAATGGTAGCGTCACTCTAACTACGTACGACCGGCGTACAGTAGCGGACATAAATGCTGCTTCATTGCCAGAAGTATAATAAGCGTTTCATTTCTTCACATGTCAACACATAGTTTAATAAAACAATTTAGTCCTTAATTAAGGTAACGTAAGGCAAAACGACTGACTCGTGAATTCCTCGACTATCTCCCGAAGCTAAGCATCCTTCTTTGAGGAGCTAGGAGCATTGTGTCATTACGAATATAAATGAGTCGACCGCGGAACCTTGTTCGTTCCCAAAACTACATTTATTTAAAATTAATATCCTCTTGGCAATAATCTGAACAGTTTATAGCTCATGCATTTTTGATCATCGACAAGTTACGGTCAGTTTTGAACGAAAATAAATTTTAACTTTAAAGATCTTTAATTAATAAACAACAAAAAAAAAAATGACTCAGCATACTCGCTGCTGGACTCAGTGAATACATAGTACAAATGAGTCGGAGTCAAGACTAAATTATTTTCCTCCTTAGCAATAATCTTACTATTCACTTTTAGTTAAGGATATAATTAATTAAAATACGTGAAAGGTAAAACTGAAACATGATCTGAGCAAAATTATCGCGAACATAGAATGTAAAAAAGTCGTTCACATAATGTCTGTAGCTTACTGCACTGTTATATCACTTAGCACATAAATCACGTACAAAAGTAATATAAAAAAATCATTCTAAATTTTGCGTCAAAGGATCATCAAATTTGAATTTGCACTTTTCAAAAGTAGAATAAATCCTGGAAATGATGAAAAGTTTCCAGATGGGAGATCTGTCATAGCCAGGGTACCGGGTCCGCGAACGAACCACAGGTCTACCAGGAGCGAAGCGATAGAGAAACGTCCAAGGATGTCCCTGGGCCGGCCGCATTTTTGGCAAAATGGGCCTCCCTAAAGTCCGACAACACCTTCCGCGACGCGGGATGACGGACGCTCCCGATACAATAGTGCCAGCCCGACGCGGACAACCGCGACGAAGCTAGGGCGCTGGGCTGTACCCAGATCGCCCGCGGCTATGGAAGAAAACATTCTATTTTCTTTTCCTTCGCATTGTATTGCGCTTGACTGCGGCGGTGATTAGCCTATCAGGGTGGGAAGTGACTCAAATTTCAACATCTTACATAATTAACATTCGTATCGTCGCTGCCAATTTCTATATAAGACTTTCACGTTCACCAATGTAAGTTTAGATAGCTCCAATACGTGCAATTTGAAATAACATTAGTTACCGTTGATAGTGCACTAATTACTCTAATTTGGAAGAAAGGGTGAATCTCCTGTTGTTAAAGGGGTTCGCTGTTGACTGTTATTTCACACATTTTCATCACATCCCTTTGTGTCAAAAGAAAAGCCAAATCGTTGGGTTAGGGAGGGGGGCTAAATGACGTTAATTTTCATCGCATTTTGTATAGAAATTGATGAAATTCCGCACCTGCACCACGTCTTGAGACACAGGTGAACCTCGAAAGGTTCGGGGATCAGACCTGGAGCCTTTTAGATTAAAGATATTATTCTATTGGGGGTTAGCGGTAGCTCGTAAGCTCTCGCTTGGCTGCATCTGCATACTGCAGGAGGTACCAGAATAAACTTAAATATATAAAACCCTTTATAAAATGGCAACTCTCATGATTCGGGTTACTATGACCTTAAGTCTGCATTGGCAAAGGATGGCATTAGAAAAGCATATTACCTGTCTCTCTTTAGAATCGTGGACCGAAGAGTTTCTATAGTAACTGTCACTTGCTTGCTGAAGTTCGCCTCTCAAATTCTCACTCAGCTTCGCTGCACTCCACTTCCAAACAAGTTTCTGAAAGTCCGCATCCAGCCTCAATCTCCTTCAAAATCAACTCACTCTCCTCTCTCCAATACTCAAAACTCCCTTCTTCTTACTCCTGAACCACTCTCCTGTTCTCTTCAAACCCCAAGACCAACTCCCCTGTCTCTCCCGAGCCAGATCCAACTTGCCTTCCTCCTAATCAAAACTCCTCCCCTTTTTCTCTCTCATCAATTTTCCTTTGCAAATATTGGCGAATGCTTTTCGCTGAGCTGGTGCTGAAGTTAACACTTTCCTATACTTCCTGTCAGGCTGCCTAGCTACACGTAACTCGAAAATGAAAATGAGGGATACGTAACGGTATCCAGCTGGGCGAAAAAAATTCCTTTGAATTTTTAAAACATTTAGACAAGTTGCAGGTACAGTGCCGGTTATGCCAATGCAGTCCCTTAGAAGGTCTATTTATTTAGTGAAGAAAAATAAAAATACATTTCACATCAGCGAAAATGAACACTACAGACTAATTCTAAAACTAAAGGGGAGGGGAAAAAATGCAGTCAAAATTAGATTTGGTTGACAGGTGTCAAGTCGTAATCTAATTTGGACTATCGAAGATCAAGACAAAAGCTCTGTGGGAGCAAACTAAAATTAAAAGCCGAGATGGCAATCAAAAATGAGAAGTCCAATGCCATATTTCGTGCGTCTCTTGCATGAATGAAATGAACGCGTGCGTACTACAATATTTATGCTGAGCACGCATACATTGGCTTCCAAGAAATGTTTATCAACACGAGCTAAGCGGTAAAGTCAGCTCGGGTCAGAGAACCATGAAAAAGATGTTGATACATCAAACACACACCACTGAACTCACTTGTCAGCTGAACTGACGTCAGAATGGCCAAAGCCATAAGTTGTGGCTCCACCCACTAAGCATGTGGGGGAGGGGGGGTTAACACCAAAACATTAGGAATATGGGAGCAACAGCTCACGACACAATAAATTGCAAGGCAATTTGCACTAATATAAGAGGATCCTGGTGAATATATATTGTATCGAAGCACACGCAAGTTTCTCCGTCCATTGCATCTCTTTGAGAGAAAAATATATGTATAGAAGATATAAGTACCATCTTCCAATAAAAATGAGAGAAAAAAAAAGATTGTTGAAAATATATCATATTATAGTGAATAATGCTATACTGCATTACGTATTAAAATACCAAAATTGTCCAACACCGTCCATTAAATATGAGTAGATATTTGAATACACACGTGATAAGTAAAGAAAAAAAAACAACTTAGTCCACTACAAATACATAATGAGTGGAATATTAAACTCAAATGTCCATTATATGTGTATATATATTGGTTATTAAAAAAGGTAATCCTACAGTCCTTGCTGTATGGCGTAAAAGTTCCTCTGTAAGGTCCGGAATGTTCTGAAAACATGCGAAAGCACTTGCGTGTAGTATCCACTGCATTCCATGGAGTCCGTGCAAAAGTGTTTGCAACTGCGAAAACCGGAAAGAGGGTGTCAAAATTTACATCCCAATCATCACGTGAGAATATCGGTCCTTTTGTAGCTTAAGGAACGAGAAGTGTTCATGATTCTACCACTGGATGTAAGATTCTGGGTGAGGGACGTTTGATGAGGGGTGGGGGGTAAATCTTGAAGATCGGCGGGTGAACAGAAGGAAGAAACAGTTGGATTAATTTGTGCTGCTAACTGTACTGTAAAATTAATCATCCAGGGGAGAATGCTGTTCACCGGACTAGGGAACCTAGTCTCGTAAAGTCTGCCATGCTGTAGAAGTAACAGCTAAAGTAGGTGTGCTTGTCGGGTTGCATATGCCTGCACTCGAAGATGGTAACACACTTGTGGTGGGGACCGTACATGAAAGTAAAGCTGGTCTTGCTGCGTACGGGCGTCTGAATGGTAACCAAATCGAAGGATACTGAAGATGGGGTAAAAGGTGTCATGTTTTCTTCTGGCCACTTGAAACTTGTAGGCTGGGACACATGACGGGAAAAGTTTTCATCCACTGCATCACTTTGAGCTGGAATGTAGTTCTGACTGGAATTCCAGCGGAAATATAGACAGTACTTTTGCGAGAAGTGGGCGTGTATCCGCTGCATCTTGAGGGCCGGAGCGTAGAAATGGGAGAAAACTGTAGGTGTGCTCTGGTGGCTGGCACAAATCCCATCGGCCGACGGTCGCTGTGCAGTCCTGAGTTCGAGGAGGTAATGCGAAGTACTCGGCGGGTTTATGTATGCCGGGTGAAAACTGAAATTGTTGACGCCACGAACTGAGAGGCGATGGTAAATGGAGCTGCTCTCTGAAGGTCGCCGCTCTCTGAAGGTCGCCGGCGCGTAGAATTCCAATGTTGAAGGTGTCTCAGGAAATCTCTGCTATGCGATGTAGACGTCATGGAGATACGAGACATTATTAGGTGAGGATAGGAATGAGGTGGTCAATTAAAAAAAGGAACAGGGAAAGGTTTCAAATACAGTCTTTAAAATCACAATAACCCAGAGTATGCCATTCAAATAAAAGTACAAAATCACTAAATATGGGGCCTAATGTCAAATAAAATATAATAACTAATAATAAAAAGCAATAAAGAATGTAAATCAATTTTAAATAACTGTAAGCTAAAAATGTGAAGGATTACAATGCGAGACATTATTTTACCATTACGGGAGTGTAAACGTCGTGAAAATAGTGATTGAAGGCTAACAAAATTGCAATAATTGCCTCTAAATCTACAGAGGTGATAATAAACAAAAGTAAATGAGCGGAACCAAAATTTTGAATTTTGTCTTCAAATGTTAATTATGTAGGTGACGTAAAATGAATTGAAGTGACGCAATAATGACGTAGTATCCCTTAGGTACTAGTCGAAGAGAAATTAGTAAACTAACTAAAAATGTAATTGAACATGCCTCATCTCAATTGTCGTGTCTATTTATTGACGAATATGAACAATCTCATCAGCAAAAATAAATTGTCAAAGTACTTGTCATATCCATACTACATTATATATATGAATGCTTTATTTAAATAACTCCAACAGTTCACCATTATTAGTACTGAATTTTTGTCTTAGATGTATGAAAATTTTGAAGTGCCAACTTGGAATTGATGTTTCGACGTCGAACGCTGGATCGAGTTATTATCCGAAGTGCAAGAAAGTCATGACGTCAGAATAACTCTAGGGGGGAAAATTCTTGGGTGGGAAATTCTAAAAGGTAAGCATGCTGGAACATGCCCGGCTGTGAGAGCAATAGAGTCGCCGCTAGGCAACAGATTATGCGAAGTCAGGAAAAAGTAACGGGAGATGTATCGTTGCTCAGAGTCAGTTCCTTGGAAAAGGAGCGGAGTTAGCCATTGTGCATTGTCATACTGCAATCCTGTCATTGTATCAATTTTCATCGTTTGGCCGGAACTGTCCAAGGTTACTGGATGTATGGGAACGCTGAATAGCAGCCTTCGGAGTTTGCTGGAATTAACTGACGCCGATAAAAGGGAATGGAGGAAATTAACTTGCAAGAAATTTGAGTCGCCGGGATGGGACGAAGCTTCACTGGAAATCTGGAGTGGAAAAGGAAAAGGGGGGGGGTGTAAATTCTTGATTTGCAGCTCGGATTCACGATTTGCCTTTCGCCCTCGCCCTCACACGCCCTCACCCTCACAACTCTCCTTTCGCCCTCACCCTCACACGCCCTCACCCTCACGGATCGATCTCGCCCTCACCCTCACACACCCTCACCCTCACAAGTCTTCGGAGGGTGAGGGTGAGGTCTGCCCTCATGAGGGTTGCCCTCCGTAGAGAGTTAGCGATGTTTGAAGAAATGACTGGTTCCTTTACCACGTGCATTTCATACATTGAAATGACACGAAATTGTTAACTCATTCATGTGAAGAAAGTTAATAATAATAATAAATTTTCTTTATTAAGCAATAAGGTTTAACAATGAGTATCATTTTGGACTAAGATTGTTTGAGTTATATATTGCATAATTAATTTACATCAAGTATAATTATTATTTTTAATATATTTATTATTTTAACTATACGCTGTCACAAAAATCGTGTCATATACAGTATTGTGGGTGGGCCACTGACAGTAGCGTTCACTTTATAAACACCTTATCAATGGAAGATGTAACTGCTCCGTCTTTATTTCTTGTTGTTTATCACACTATAACAATGATAATATACAAGCATCTGAGTTGTATCAATTCATTCTCTGCCCAGAGATGTTGGACTCGATCTCACTACGTCACAATTACCGGAATTCCATAGATGAGAAAGACTTGCCCGGCAGGCGTTCAAAGCCCCTACCCCCACCCTCTTGTCTGCAAGGACAGTTTGGATTTGGAAAACTACATTCCATTCACTGATCTTCTTGGAAACCGTGATGGAAATCTGCACCGCGAACAGGAGTATTTAGAGTAGCTTGAAGTCAGCTTGGAAATGGAAATATGTTCACTAAATAGAAGGTAGAAGCTTTAAAAGGGGGAAATATATTGACGAGGCATAAATTTCGTGGTTATGAAGACAGAACAATCAAAGTACAATAGTACTGTGCTACAATTTTGAATATGTCAGTCAATTTCAAAAATTGATTCGTGAATCGCTGATTGTATTGTGTCGTGGTTAAATAAACTTTCCTTTGTCAAACAGACTAGTGCCCACGCTGTCGTTTTGACAGTGGCGCAACTACAGGGGAGCAGGGAGGCATTGCCCCCCAAACCTTCGACGGAAGTCAATTCTAAGGGGGCAAACGTTGACGGCCAAGGGCATTTCCAGGGGGCACATAGGAGCAATTGCCCCCCCATTGATTTCAAATATTGTGCAAATAAAAATACATTTCGTAAAATTTTCTTGCACGCTTCGCTCGCACTGTCTGGTTTTCTCAATCTCGTCAAGTTCAGAGCCGTAGTTAGGGGGCGGCGGGAGTCGGCCATGGACGCTGAGCGATCTAAATTTTTAAAAAAAACTATAAAAGAGAGAATGCCATTGCGCCCCGTGAAATTATTTGCGTCATATTAAATCAATATTCTTTTCAGTTTGGAAAAATTGGATCTAAAAATTTTCATATACGCTTTTCTCGCAATACAATTGTTTTCTGTAATGTAATATATTTAGGCAATATACATCTGTTGTACATATATGTATTGAATAAATTTTGAATTTGTACACAATTTAGAGGCAGCATGTTGCATATGTATTTTCTTATTTTATGTCGCTCCATGTTGCATATGTGTTCAACATATGATGTACATGAAAGTTATACATGTCATGTGTACGAAAAGAATTATAATCAGAATGCATTTATCGTGCATTTTCTGCCATTCAAAAATACAGTTTGTGTGATTGTTTTCCATTATTAGCTAATGTGAAATTGAACGTGTTGAAAAGATATTTCAAATAGTTTGACCAAGCAAATACTTTAGCACCGACTTCTACCCCCTTTTTGCGTAATTTAAGTGGATGATAACGTTTTTGATGCTGCTGCTACTACTACTGCTACTACTACTACTACTACTACTACTAATAATAATAATAATGTCATTTTTTACTACTATACTTTTACCCTGGTACTTGCCCCCCCCCCCCCACCGACAAAATTCGTTGTTGCACCTCTGCGTTTTGGAATCCAAGGATTCCACTTCTAGCTGGTGGACAATTTAGTACTTCTCCCATTGTAATTGTAGGTGCAGTAGATATTAGGTTATTTGAGCATAAAGTTTACGTCTAACAAACTACATCCCTTGATAACGAATATAAAATATTACTACCTTGTTGATGGGCAATGTACATTGCTTCTTTTACTTCTTATTTTGAACCGCCCCCTGATGCGGAGTGGTTAGCACATCGCGTTACGACGCAAGGGGTCCCGGGTTCGACTGTCGGCTTGTGCATGGATGTTTGTGAGTCACCATTCATTAATTTCATCATATCATCTCATCACACATCCCATCTTCATAATTAGCCAAAATTGGCACAAAAGCGGAGTACAATAAAGCAAATCAATCAATCAATCAATTCGTATTTTGGTTTCTTCACGTTCCAATTATACTTCTCAAGAATAGCAACGATAAAGATACATGAATAAGGAATAGGCGAGGGAACACAAAGAAAAACCCATATCTGGGCACATGAAACTTTTCATTTCATTTTCTCTCCCCAAAAAACTATTTCACTTCATTTTTTTTTTCGGAAGAAATCCGTCATAATACATGGTCAGTGTTTCGATTAATAAATAATCACATGATAATCACATGCGTTTAACAGAGTGGGTTATAGCAAAGATACTACGAATATCATATGCTACTGCTGCCTACACCCCATGTAATTCGTCTCGATTTTAAGAGAACACAACGTTGCAATTACCAAACATTTAGTTTAGTTTATTTTCCGTCAAGAAAATTTGTTGATTGAACCTCTACCAGGTAAATGGAAATCTGATCGTAATGATATGAATGCTGTTCTTTTAACGAATGTGGTTACAGTAACGTCATTGTCAATAGGGGAAACAGTCGAGTACTCGCTTGCTCCTACCTGTTTGCATATGAGGCATCGATACTGAATGGGAATTATTAAATTATTTCTTTCCCATTCTCAATTCCTTTGCCTCTGTCTACATATCTATACATAATGTGAACACTGAGAAATATTTGACGGCATATATTTCACAAGACCTGGGTAGTATGAGGGGATAGCAACAACAAGTAAATTAAAAAAGAGGAACATAGATAAGAAGAGGAATAAAAAGGACTGATGTGGGGTGAGAGGGCAATATGTTAAGAGAAACAAGTATGTTGTAAAAGAATGCATGCAAATATACACACACACACACACACACACACACACACACACACACACACACACACACACACACACACACACACACACATATATATATATATATATATATATATATATAAGAAATGTAACTGATACTATAATTGAGGAAATATTTAATTAATTAATTGTCAAGTGCCAAAAAAACAATAGGAAAGTTAAAGAAATATACGATAGGCATGCAGACACTGCGCTGTTTTGTTTCACAATGTCGAAAACATTGGCAGACTACTTTTAGAGTTCTATCTTTATTCATCACATCAATCAACAACTTCTAATATTTTTTACGCTTGCCAGATCTTATCCACGACATCTGACAAAAACCAAATTTTTCGTACCCTTGGTTTGCGACATAGTGGATACATATGTTCTTTAAAACTAAACTTGGTACTGTAAGACACACCAGGATCCGTTATTTTTTCTCCTCTTGTTACTTTGCTTTCCTCCCGTTTGACAGTGAAAGTTTTATGTTTTATGTATGCGTCAGATATTTGGCCTCGAAACCACTGGAATATTGCTAAGTTCTCATTTTTATTTAAAACACAATCGATTTATGATAAAATTACATTACTTGATTATTAAGGGATAAATGTTGAGAAATATGCATGTGTGAAGACAATACAATAAAATTGGTAGTTATCATTCCATGGACATAATTGAAGGGAAATTGGAAAGATCAAACTCCACTTTTCAGTTTTTAAACCGAGCCCGGAAAACAGTAGATATTAATGTGTACGTGTATAATGTCTAACAATGAGGGTGCAAATTGAAAAGCACTAAAAGCCCTCAAATAGGCAGACAAATGGGCACAAAAATAAATAAAAAATAAGCACTTCAAAAAACACCCTAAAATCAAAAGACAGATTAATATTTATTTCCCACATGGGAAAAATATGTAATTTTATGTAATGGCCTTGTTTAAAACTATCAGCTGGTTACGTGATTTTCGGCTACTCCGAAAACGTATCCAGGACAGGGTTTGTTTTTCTACCTATCACTTTTAAAAAAAGAGGATGAGCAGTGCTCGAAGTGAGGGGGCATGGTTTCCCCGAGTTAGCAACATTTTCACAGATCATCCCCCCGCTGCCACACTGTTATCATGTCACCACATTAAAGTTAAACTAGGTCGGTATTGCTGCAACAACCGTTTTCCATCTTCTTCTTCTAAGAGAACTACTCCACGGCGGAGTAGTTAGCACTGCGCGCTACGATGGCACAGGTCTCGGGTTGGAATCCTGGCCTGGATATGTGTTCTTTGTGAGTGTCCCTTCTTCAGTTTTAAAGTATCATCACTAGGGTGCGGATTTTGCTTATTTGCCTTCTTTATTCCTTTGCAGAAAAACATAGGCTTTAATGTTTAAAGTTCGTTTCATGGTGTTTATAGTCCGAAAACGCATTTAGTGCGTATAAATGCCTATTTTGAGGGTTAATGTCTATTTTGCTTAATCGTGCCTAAACATGCCTATTCTGCCTTTTTTGATAACTTCAGCTTGTTTTATGCGTCTTTGGCTTTCCCTACATTGAAGGTTAGCCATTGGTTACATTGAACTAACTGAAACATGGTATTCGCCAAATTTGAACCCACTACTTCTTTTTTTCCACCTGAAATTCTCTAGTGTCAACCAGTACTCATCTTCTTTGTTGAGCGTGTGATAGGAGATAGGCAGTTACGTGTGGAGATATCGTGTTCATATGTTTAAAAATGCCAAAGCACAAGGCAGCCAGAAGTGTATTAATATGCAATTCACACTTGGGACAGAATATATACTTCATGACCAACAGTGGAGGAAACGATAAATATAAATGACCCTACCAATGTAGTCAATGGTGCAGAAACCCCACTCCCAATCAGAATTCACTCCAGTTACTTTGATGAGTCGCCCATTAATATCCGCCACAGCAATTACAATATAAAGGAACAGCTCGAAGCTGAAATAAATAGATCTGAAAATGGCTTTAAATTATGTCATCTAAATATTCAAGGTTTACTCAACTCCATAGATGAATTTAAAGAAATGATATCGAACTTAAACTTTGACCTGATAGCCATTACAGAAAGCTGGTTAAAACCGAATATTAGTAATAATATAGTAGACATCGAAAATTACACATTAGTTCGACAAGATAGATTAAACAAATCTAGAGGTGGTGTGTGCTTATACATTTCTAAATCGCTTAAATGGAAACTTTTAGACGGGTTCGTTAATAATGATATCGGCGTAGAGTACCTTGTAATCGAATTAACTATCGATAGGAAAAAAATTGGACTTATGGTAGCATATAAACCCCCAAATGTCAGCTATACTCACATCAGTCACGTAGCAGATATCCTCCAACACCTATACTTAAATTACGATTACTTCATTGCGTTAGGCGACTGGAATATCAACATGTTAAGAAAAAACGAAAGCAGTACTAGACTCCTTCAGAGTATAATCAAGGAAGTTCACGGGAAACAATTAATTACCAAGCCAACCAGAGTGACAGCGACGTCAAAGTCATTAATTGATTTAATCGTTTGTTCACAAGATTTAATTGTAAAGCAAATTGGGCAGAGCGAGTTACCTGGAATCACAGATCACCATATAACATACTCCATATTTGACCTGTACACACCAAAGCAACCTAAAAAAATTATCAAAATTAGAAATTTCAAAACCATGGACTTGGACAAGTTTCGTAAAGACGCGGAAAATGTGGAATGGTGCAAAATCGAAAGAAACGAGGACGTAGATGCAGTGGTGGAGGCCTTGAATGATAACATTATCAGATTAATAGATAAGCACGCCCCCCAGCGAAAAATTTGTGTAACCAAACCTCCCGCCCCCTGGATTTCAAATCAAGTAAGGGAATTCTGGAAGTTGCGCGACTTCTTTCATCTGAGATATGTAAATACAGGAGACCCAGACGCTCTCCTATCGTACAAATACTTCAGAAACAGAGCCAAAAAAGCAGTCAGAAACGCAAAATTTAAGCACTATAACGAAACGGTAAATATGAATGTAAAAAATGCTAAAAATTTATGGTCTAACCTCAGAAGCCAGGGACTTTTACCAAATAAAAAGAGTAATGCGCTCTCCCCAGATACATTTCGGCCGAATGTGGTAAACGAGTTCTTTGTTAAGCCGAGTGCACCCTCAGATAACAATGCAGCGGTGATTGATGAAACCAACACGTATCTTGAGCAACCCAACAATGACACGTTCTTTTTTACCCCAGTAAGTAGCGAACAAGTACGTAAAATTTTTAACAAAATGAAATCGAAAGCGTGCGGTTATGATGGCATAAACCTAACTATTTTACAGTATTGCATCCCCTTTTGTTTAGAAGCTCTTACGCACATTATTAATCTTTCCCTTTCCAAAGGTTGGTTCCCTCAAGAGTGGAAAAAATGCGAAGTAACACCTATACCTAAAAAATCCAACCCCACAGAAATAAAAGATCTACGACCTATTAGCATTCTATCCACAATGTCCAAAATACTTGAAAAAGTAATTTATGAACAAATACTTTCACATATTCAAGGTTTCCTACCACACTTTCAATCTGGTTTCAGAAAAATGCATAGTACTTGCACTGCGCTGGTAGATATCGTAGACAATGTAAGTAAAGGAATAGATGAAAATGAAGTTACACTTTTAGTCTTGTTGGACTATTCAAGAGCGTTCGACTCGATCAATCATGAATTGTTATTGGCCAAACTGTATCACTATGGCGTTACCGGAAACGCGTTAAATTGGTTTCGATCATATCTCGGCAACAGGAAACAACGTGTGAAATATCGGGAACCGGAAGTCACATACTCTAAATGGTTAGTTGTTCAACAAGGCGTCCCTCAAGGAAGTATATTGGGTCCACTACTATACATGATTTACGTAGCTGATTTCGACCGCGCTGTCCAATATTGCCACTACCATCAGTATGCTGACGATTCGCAAATCTATATTCAGTGTAATACAGAAAACTACGATAATGCGATGACCAAACTTCAATTCGACCTTGATGCTATAACAAATTGGTCACGGAGGAACTCCTTTCAATTAAATCCAACAAAATCTTGCTTCATGACCATAGGAACTCATGGTACTCTTAAGAAACTTCACAAAAACGCACCTTCTCCTCCAACTCTTGGCAGTATACCACTATGCGAAGTGGATACAAGCAAAAACTTGGGGATTGTGTTCGATAGACACTTAAATTGGGAGCCACAAGTCGAATTTATTGTGAAAAACTGTATGGGGAAACTTAAATCTTTGTATCATTTAAAACATGCTCTGGACGCTAATGTTAAAGATCGTCTTATGCAATCACTTGTCCTATCCACGTTAGACTATTGCGCTCCAGTGTACAGTAATATATCCCAGGGCTTAAACTATAAACTTCAAAAAATTCAGAATTGTTGTATACGTTTCATATTTAACCTAAACAGAAAGGAACATGTATCCCCCTATTTAAAGAAACTTTCTTGGCTAAACATTAACAATAGAAGAAAATACTTAACACTCACCTTGATGCACAAAATACTTAAGAGTGGCTCCCCAAAATACTTATCCGATAAGATCTGTTCTCATAGAACATCAGCCGAACATAATATCCGCAACAAGCACAATCTAAAAATCCCCAAACATAAAACCGCCACATATAACAAGTCCATCATTGTTACAGGGATCAGGGAATGGAACAAACTGCCTGCACCATTGACTAACATTATTTGCCATCAAAGTTTTAAGAAAAATCTGAAGAACTTACTATTGTCCCAACAACTTAATTAACCTTCATATGTTAACAATTGCACCTGCACTTATACATCATATAATGCATACCTAACCTACCCCCCCCCCCCCCGGCATACACATTGAACTACCGAAGACTTATTACTTATCTTTACTCAACAGTATATATACTAATCTATTCAATGTATTATTTTATCATTGTATAATCTTTATATTATCTTTATTGTATTATCATGATCATTATGTGTTTTTTTTCTTTCTTTTTGTTTTTATTCATTTATTGTATCTTTGACAAGGGTTGGTTGTAAGAACGGCCCATGAGGCCGAAACACGCCTGCTTAAATAAAGACCATTCTATTCTATTCTATTCTAATCAAAAATGGATTGATGCAGAAGGTTGTTTTACGGTTGAAAACTTGATTTTTGTTATTTAGCGCCGCTTTTCTCCACGTTTGGCTAATCGCATCGATGAGGATGAGTGATATGATGAAACTGATGAAGAGACACTCAGAAGCAGTGGCGTGCACAAGGGGGGCTTGATGGGGGTTATAACCCCCTTTCGCAAAGTATTCCTAAAAAAAAGAACGTCAAAGGTAGGAAAATATGACAAAATGAGGGCTGACTACCAAGAAAAAATATACATAACCTCTCCCTTTCGAAAATCCTGGGCACGACACTGCTCACAAGGAACACCCATGCACAGGCCGGGATTCCAACCCGGGACCCCTGAGTTGTAGCATTGTTGTACTAACAACTCCGCCACGGAGGTCGTCCCCACACGGAAAAGTAATTTTCTGTCAAGCTTGTATGAAGCAGACATCTTTAACTGTTAAATTACTTCCAAATAAACAATTTCTTTCACATGGGAAATATCACATGTACCTAGGTACTACGTATGTATAGTTTTATGTATTGCACTTGGTCAAAACTCTGAGCTGCTCACGCATAAATTCCCACTCCTCAGAAAAGATTTTTCTACCTCTCGCGTTGTTTGGGAACAAGGATAAATGGTGAACAATGCACACTGTGACGAGCCTTCAGCTTACATTACCTCAGTTCTAAATGTAACAATACTATGTTATGTGACAAACTTCGTTTAGTGGCTTTGTGTTGAATATGGAGAATTACACTAATAGCGTGTCTTGGCGCTAGTTGCGAGGATGCCATCCGCTCGCATGCCGACTCACTTCGAGCACTGACACTAAGTCAAACGATATTATTTATTCTAAAATGTTATGCGCATACACAGATGAACAGCTCATCTACTCGTGCAAAAAGTGCAAGTAAAATACATTCAAATAAATAAATTAACCAGGTTGTGTTATCCTAGCTTCCATGCAAATGATCATTTCATTCAAACTATTGTCAATTCTTTGTGAAATATATGTGCGCAATTAGTACAGTGGGTAACAGAAATTCATTTCTCCGGAGAAATTTTAATCGGAACATCCTTTAAAATATTTTTTGTTAAAATGGTGCAAATCCTTTTTTTCATCACTTCAGAACAATTATTCACGTAACAATCGTTAGCTCAAGTTATTTCTGCGAGAATTACTTTAACTGACGATTCTCTGAAATTTGTGAATTGTTAGCACACTTTTATATGTAAACTGGAATGCTAATACAGTATGCATGTGCATTGGAAGTAAAAAATGCCTATTTTAATGTATTTTTATTTTAGTTGCCTATTTTAGAGTCCTTTTAAGTGCCTATTTGCATCATTTTGGTGCCTATTGCCTGCCTATTTCAGAGGTTTTTAGTGGCTATAAATCCGTACCCTAATCATCACACATCCTCATCTTCGAGACCATCCAAGAAAATTTAAGTAAAATAAACAAAATCAATCAATGGAAATTCGTACATTAGGCTAAAACTTAATGAAGAAGTTTTCAGGTTTAGTTGTGCTCCGTCCAGTGTGTCCGATATTGAGCTACATGTGCAAGTTATACTTTTTGTAAATATATCTGCAAAAATATACCATTATATTAAATTTTAATTTCAAACTGTGAAATGCGAGAAATTTCTCAATTTTCAAGTAAAATCATAATAATTGTATTTGCCACTTTTATTCTCACCATTTTTATCGTTGCCATTTTATCCGCTTGCCATTTTCAATTTGCCACTTTTTCCGTTGCCACTATTACCTTTGCCATTTTTACGTAAATTCCACCAGTTTCATGCCCAATTGTTTCCAAGTTATGAAAAAAAAATTGCACCCTTAAAATAAATTGTGGATGTTCCCAATAAAATGTATCTGAAGAAATGAACTTGGGTTACTCATTGCGCTGATTGCGCACATTACACCAATACGTGAGCTGTTAATTTGTATGGCATTACATTTTAGAATAAATAGCATCGTTGACTTATGCAACACAAAGGCACTACACTAAGTTTTTCACATAACTTAGCATTGTTTCATTCAAAACTGAGGCAATGTAAGAGGGTTCATCTCGGTGTGCATTGTTCACCATTTATTCTTGTTTCCTAATAACGCGATAGGTAGAAAAACATTTTCAGAGGAGCCTAAAATCACGTACAGAGAACCTGAGTTTTGAACAAGGATATTTTATAAAACTATATAGGTATGTGTATGTGGGATAGAATATTTATTTGTATAGTAATTTAACACAAGCTTGACAGAAAATTACTTTTCTGTCAGTGGGGCCGATATCCGTGGGGAAGTGGATAGCACAGCAAGGGTTCCAGGTTCGAATCCTGGCCTGGGCATGGATGTTCTTTGCGAGTGTTCCTTCATAAATGTCATCATGTCTTCCCTCATCCGAATCCTCGCGATTAGCCAAAAGTGGAAGAAAAGCGATGCTGAATAACAAAAATCAAATTTTCCGTCGGTGGTTAAACAAACTTTTGCAGAAATCCATTTTTAAATCAATACACATCTGGCAGTCTTGTGCTTTTGGCATTTTCAAAAATATGAACATGATATCTCCACAGATAACTGTCTACTTCCTTTCACACACACACACAACAAAGCAAATGGGTACGGATTGACTGCTACAAGATTTCAGGTGGAAAAAAGAAAGGGTAGTTAGGCGGTAGGTGTCGTTATGTCCACGGTGATGACTGATGAGTCACCAACAGGTTGTCCAGTGTGCTTACCCCGATTGAGGCTTTGTCAGTTCAACGTCAACGAAGGCTTACATTCAACATAGGGAAAGCCAAAGGCGCATAACAAAGCTGAAATAAGCAAAAATGGCAGAATAGGCATTTTAGGCATGATTAAGCAAAATAGGCACTCACCTAATAGGCATTTATAGGCAATATAAAAATGCATTTTTGGACTAGAAACACCATGAAACGAAATAAAAATATTAAAGCCTATGTTTTACTACGAAAGAATGAAAAAGGCAAATACGTAAAAAATCCGCAAGCTATTGATATGTAAACATCTAAGTTGTGGGATCACTTCATCCTCTGCACAAATATGTTGAACTTGATCTCACTACGTGACAATTACTAGAATTCCATGGAAAAGGAAGACTTGCCCCGCAGGTGTTCAAAACCCCTACCTCCACCCCATCCTTTGTTGTAAGAGGGACAGATTCGATTTGAAGAAAGGCATTCATTCTTGGAAACCATGATGGTAATCTCACAGAAGGAACAGGAACATTTACTATAGCTTGGTGAATGAAGAGTTTTGAAGACAGAGTGGACATGGAAATATAATGTACTGGGTGGAAGTTTTTGAAAAGAGAAAATGAATGAGACAGAACAACAATCAAAGTACAAGTACAATAGTACTGTGTTATAATTTTAAATATGTCAGTCAATTTCTACAATTATTTTCCATGGTTAATTGTATCGTGGGGTTCCCTATGGTTAACTCCCATATAATGTAGTGCCCACGCTTTCGCTTTGAAATCCAAGGATCTCGGGAATCCACTACTAGCAGACACACAATTTGCTTACCCCACTGGCGTACGCGGAGGAGGGGGAATGGGAATAAGGGGCTACAACCCCTCCCCGAAATTTCTTGACAATAAGAAAATCTAAAGAAGTTGGGAAAACTTCCCTTTAAATTACCCTCCAGCAACAATTTTTTTCTTTGAGTTACTTCTGAAACGAAAGTTTAAAATAATTATTGGAGCTCCTATGTCATGAAAAAGGAAATACAACAGCGAGGCAATGGCGGCGATTAGAGGGCGAGGGGGCAATTGCAACCCAAATTTTCTTGATATCAAACCAGAATTGCCAATAATGTTATTAATATCTTGATTACTATTTGTATTCTAATTTAAATAAATAGTGCGCTTTCATGTGCTAACGAATGCCTAAAAGACAGTACAATTTTGTTGCTGAAAAAGATTTTTTTGATTTGTGGCGATTTTATCATGATATCAAGCCAGAATCGCCACAATAAACTCATTAATTTTTTGAATTTGAATTTAAAATTTTGGGAGCGTCAGCACTTAGGCTATTTTGCTCCCGTCACATTATACGGGGGCCAGCCCCTTACCATTACAAATAACAACTCTAACGTTGCATAACTAAAAAATTTAAAATGTTCTGACTGCTGTTAAAAGCTGACGCTGTAAAGGGGCACTCAGTACACATAAGGACAAAAGAACAGGACAATACAAACAAAATTATACTGGCAATGGGGCCAGTCGCCAGAGCCTCGTTAGTCTTTAGTCCAGGGTGCACTACGTGGAAGTGAGGAAACTCATTAATATCTTGATTAATATTTGTGTGCTTATAAAAATACATAGTGTGCATTCATGTGCTAACTATGTGCAAACGTTTGAGATATAATTTCATAATTTATTAATATGTGGCGATTTCCACTTGACATACTTTTTTCCACCGCCTCACCACTCACCATCACCAGTTCCAGGTAGAAACGAAACGGCCTTGTCATTGTGAAGAACTTTTAATTCAATGGAAGCGTCACACTGTAAATTGTTCGCATGAACCATTCATAATGCGCAGCTCTTCTTAAAATCGTGTGCAATGGCATGCGAACTTCTCTCCCTAGACATTTCTTTGATCTCGATGCGTTACCGATGCGCTAAACAAATTTTAATACATTTTTCTAACACCTCGAAAAGGAGCAAATTGGTACAAGAATTCAGTCATAACCTTTTACTGGTTAAAGATACGTCGAAAAAACCTTCACCATTGCATTTCTCGTGAAATTCTAGCCTGATTTGATATATCATATCACCCCCTTCCCATTTAAAATTCTGAAGTTGAATTCAAGATGGCTGACATCAAGATGGCCGTCGACCACACGGGTGGCGTCAATGTGGTTCCTTCTTGGCCTGATAACGATTGGTCATCACCATTTCCATGTTGCGTGCTGCAGTGGCCTTGTACCGGGGGTGTTAAGTGACTTTTTGAGCCACCCTGTACAATTAAATTCAACACATTTTTGTACTTAATACATCATTTGTATTTATTCTTTTACAAACAAAATACAGTTCCACCAGAAGGGAATTTTGCAGCACATTTTACTTGCCCTATTTGAGAAATGTTACACCTTTATGCCCATTCGGTTAACCTGCTCATTGTCTCTCCTACTAAATAATATAATTCTAATAATTTGGATAATGGCCTCTCTTGGCTCACCAGAACATGTGCACTTAGAAGATCAAAATCAAATCTTTTTCTATTCTATAATTTGATGCACATACACAGATAAACAGGTCATATAATCGTACAAAAATAAAATAATGCAAATGCTTTCAATTAATCAGGTTATGTTATCTTAGCTTTCATGCAAATGAGAATATGATTAAAATTATAATCCATTGTCAATGAAACATTTGTGCGCAATTAGCGCAATAGGTAACACTAGTTCATTTCTTCCCAGAAATGTTAATTGGAACACCATTTAAAATATTTTTTTTTTGGTTAAAAGGATGCAAATTGCTTTTCATCCCTTTTTGTGCGTACAATTGAACACAAAATTGCATGTAGTCCAGTTTCGCCTAATCCCCTTTGCCTAACTGCTTATCGGCACAGTACGCGTATAATGTGATTTATGAAATTTAACGGTCTCTCCACAGGCCGAAATGCCTGTTTTTTCCTGCTGCATTTATTGAAAAAAATTGTCTTAATATATGTACATTTAGAAACTTTTTCGTTTTACCTACTTTATACCCTACTGCCTATATCTTTACTTTTTACGCCTGTTTTTTTAATTTTCAATGACATTTTTAGAATGTGTTTTTAAAAAATTGTACATAACTTAGGTTTCTTTCAAAAACATTATTTATTAGCACATGATGATGTTGCCAGTTGCCAGAAACAATTACAAAGCTGGGAAAAAGAGGTGAAACTCTTATCCATTAAAGTCTTGGAGGAATCGGTGCAGCTACTAATTGAAGTGTCAGGAGAAAACGTTAGCTGTTGCAGAAAAGTGCAAAGGTGTAATGAGTAAAAATGTAGAACTGGAAAACTTGAAAACGATTTGTGATATTCTTAAACAAGAAAAAACATTTTATTCACGATATGAATCCAGTTCTTACAATAGTCTATTTCATGGGTGGTCAAATGAGATCATTCTCGTTATGAAAATCATTCTTTCTGACAGACGGCTATCAATGAATGTTCAAGAAAGCAAAAAACATAAAAATACTAGTGGTTGTGTGTAATCAAGGCAACAAATGAAAGTAAATATGTTGTTTACTAGTTGATTTTAAAATGAAATTATAGAGATAAATTATTTGGAACTTTCCCACTTTATTTTTGTTTATTGTGCCTATTTTTTAATTTGGTGCCTATTTTCCACATTATAAATGCCTTTTTGTCTGCCTATTCTAACCAAAATAAATGCCCGAACTCCGGTGCAAGTTACGAAAGTCATTCTTAGTTATCCTTGATATCACACACCTGGTTAGGTTAGATAAAACAAGAACAAGCAGAACATTAAGCGTCAATGAAGCAGCTTAGAGTTTCTAATGAGACTAAAGTCAGAGATTGAAGGGGGGTCGAGTGGAGGATTTTTTTTGCCTACTAAAAGATCGACCAAGAAATGGAGTCCTATTTTCCTTTATCTTATAGAAAATATAACAAACACCCCCGGCTGCTGGATTGTGTGACAATGCTCCTTTTTCGGAGCAACACCTGACTATTTGGCATGGGCACATGTTTGGTGTTTACTTGGATCAAAATTTCCCTCATTCGCCCTTCCGACCGGTTTAGGCGGTTAGGCGAAATGGGATGCCATCCGAAATTGGGGTATTTGTTCAAATTGGCCAAATGGTTAGTGCAAGTTCTTTATATCAGAATTACTTTAATTCACAATTCCCTGCGAAGATGAATTATAATTAATACCAGTGGCGTGTCCAGGATTTTCGCAGTAATTTCTATCATTTACTGCCTTTCACTTTTTTAAAGTAATACTGGAGCAAAGCGTAGGGGTTATGAACCCCACCGATCCCCTCTTGGCACGCCACTGATTAATACATTTCTGGCTGTCATATCCCTTGTCATTTTGAAACACATGATACCTCCTCATACAACCACATTTTTTCACAGGCTCAACAAAGCAAATGAGTACTGATTGATTCCCACAAATCTTTCAGGGGAAAAAAAGAAGGGGAGAGCTGGCGTCGTTACGTCCACATATATGATGAGTCACTAACAGGTTGTCCAGTTTGCTTACCCCGATTGAGGCTTTCAGGCAGTTCAACGTCAACGAACGCTTACATTCAACATAGGGAAAGCCAAAGGCGCATAACAAAGATAAAGAAAGCAAAAATTGCAGAATAGGCATTTTAGGGACGATTAAGCAAAATAGGCACTCACCTAATAGGCATTTATAGGCAATATAAAAATGCGTTTTTGGACTAGAAACACAATGAAACGAATTAAAAATATTAAAGCCTATTTCTTACTAGACCCGGTGGAGGAGGCACATTGTAGTTCGGATCCAACTTTAAACAAGAGGTGGTCATTTTCGTTCAATCTCCCTCACCTTCATGCCTCGCCCTCACATGACTTCACCCTCACGGCTCGCCCTCACCCTCACATGCCCTCACGACTCGCCTTTCACCCTCATGGATTTTCCTTGCCCTCGCCCTCACCCTCACACACCCTCACCCTCACAACTCGCCTTTCGCCCTCACACACCCTCACCCTCACGACTCGACTTCATCCTCACCCTCACACGCCCTCACCCTCACGGATTGACATGGCCCTCACCCTCACACGCCCTCACCCTCACATGCCCTCACCCTCACAACTCTACTTCGCCCTCACCCTCACACGCCCTCACCCTCACGACTAGCCTTTCGCCCTCACCCTCACGCACCCTCACCCTCACGGATTGACATGGCCCTCAACCTCACATGCCCTCACCCTCACGATTTGCCTTTCGCCCTCACCCTCACACGCCCTCACCCTCACGACTCACCAGTCGCCCTCACATGCCCTCACCCTCATGACTCACCAGTCGCCCTCACCCTCACACGCCCTCACCCTCACGGCTCGGCTTCGCCCTCACCCACACACGCCCTCACCCTCCCGACTCACCAGTCGCCCTCACCCTCACACGCCCTCACCCTCACGGATCGATCTCGTCCTCACCCTCACACGCCCTCACCCTCACGGCTTGGCTTCGCCCTCACCCTCACACGCCCTCACCCTCACGGGTCAATCTCGCCCTCACCCTCACACACCCTCACCCTCACAAGTCTTCGGAGAGTGAGGGTGAGGGTGAGGTCTGCCCTCATGAGGGTCGCCCTCCGGAGGGTGACCACCTCTGGTGAAGTGGGACAAGAAGGAGACTTTGATGGGGCAGGATGGGATGGAGGAGACTTTGGTGGAGCAGGATGAGACTTTGATGGGGCAGATTTAAATGGAGCAGGATGAGATGGAGGATAGTTTGGTGGGACAGACTTTAGTGGAGTGGGACAAGAAGAAGACTTTGGTGGGGCAGACTTTAGTGGATTTGGACAAGAAGGTGGGGCAGATTTAAGTGGAGCAGACTTAGGTGGGACAAATGTAGGAGTAACAGGCTGTGAAAGATGTGGCTTTGAAGGGCCAGATTCAGGTAGAGTGGAAAGGGAACAAAACTTCATAGAGGAAAAATTTGGTATAGGAAGAGACTTCAGAGGGTCAGATTTTGCTGGTGGGGGGCAAGGAAGAGGTATTTATGGAGAGGAAGAAGGAGTATGAAGGGCATTTGAAGATAGTGTAGTAATGAAGTTCTGAGGAATGGTAGAAGAATGCAACTTTACGATTGAGGAATACAGTGGGTTATGTAGGGTATGAGGATCAGTCAGAGGCAGGTTTTGGATGCAGAAAGAAGAAGGTTGAGGAGACTGAACGGGAATAGCAGGTAAGTTGGACACTGAAAGTGAGGGGACAGGATCAGGAGCCATGCTTGAGATATTGAAACAAGCACTTATCTGTTGCACATGCTCCAGAATCCTCTGCTCCAAGTATGAAACACCATCAAAATTCAGATGAAGTCCATCCTTTCATAGGTATTTACCTGGAAATCTTCCCCAGTCCAGAAATGATGCACCAGTTCTGGAACAAAGATCCTGCAGCTTGTTGTTCAGCTTTCTTGCACTGGAAAAGCGAAAACCATTAGCAGAATGTTAAAATTAGTAAAGAAAAGTTACCACATTCAGATTTCATATAGCAACCCTCCCCCCAAATACTAAATAAGTAACATTATGGTGCACACTGTTAACCTGCCGTTCGACATGTTAGCGCTCCACTAACATTGAAATTTATGTTTATATATCTGTTGTAAAACACGAAAGCTCCCTGAGATGCAGTCTAACTGTTTCCTTACAGGTAGTAAAATATAATAGGGTGGAGTGTTCCATTAACTTATTAGGAGCTATGCAGTGATCACCGTCAACACATTGTGAGATGTTAGTGTAATGCCCACATGTCGACCAACTGCGGAACTGAGCATATATGTATTCACATAACAAACAAAAAGTAATGTTGAGAACCAAAAAAGATCAACGAAATTTGAAAAATGGAGGTGCTACCATGATGCTAACATCATTATTTGACCTAATTCAGACCTCAGAAGGCGCTGAGTCAGTAAATGAGTTTAAGAGTTTATTTTGCATTTTGCAATTCATTTCGTAACAAAAGATGGTAGAAAAATGCACCTCACGCCCCTCAAACATGAAAAATTAACATTACAGTGTGTTACTTTACATTGCATGTTTTCACCAAAAACTACATATGCAAGCTACTACGTATTATACATATTTCGTTACAGATCTGCCAGTGCAATGTGAAATAGACATAGTAATAGAATAAAAATGTTCTTGCTAGCTAGAATATTTTATTTGATATCTGCTTCAATATTATGCCTGATTATATTCTTATATTTGCAACAGGTGTCTCATAACCATGTTATATAGCAATATAATGAAAAAGTTATTGCTAGCAAGCACATTTTGTTGTTTTCATATTGTCATTAATGGTCCTGCTGACAGCTAAACGATACCTAATTATTTTAATATTTATCTTATATTTTCATTTTTAATAGTAATTTTATTAGTAATGTTACTAAATAATAGCAATAGAACACAAATCCACATCGACGACCCAAAAACCCACTATGGAGATGGAAGTTCACTCTGTGGACAAGCCAATTATTACCAATTTATAATTTTTAGATTAACTAGGAGCAAATGATCTTGGCCAAGGTTAGAATTGGACTAGGTTCTTTGAGAACAAAGCATTTAATTATTTCTACAAATTTTAAAACAATTTTATGGCTTTGTGAAATCATATAATTTATAAACTTATATTTTGAGAATGGCCCACATACAATAATAATAAAGAAAACAGATTAAAGAGGTTAAGAAATGGATTTACCAAGCGTTGATCAGCCCAACCCGAGAAATTTCTTCTGGATAGAGAGACTTCTTGCTGTTGAGGTCAAAGGTGTTCACATTTCTGGGCAAAATCCCTGAAAACAAGACAAATCAAATATAAAGTTAGCAATTATCTGCACAAAAGAAAACAGACAAACATTTAAAAAAACAACGTACATTCCATTCTACAGGGTTTAAGTTCACACTTATAGGCAGATGGCTTGGGATTGAATGTCTATACAAAATATAAATAACTTAAGTTTTGCAAGTATCTAGGTAACTTCTGCAACGTTTCGGGATGCAACTGCTCCCTTCCTCAGGCTGCTCACATTTAGGTTATGTATAAATCATAACCACCTCGAACTCTCCATACGTACAGGATATAGGATTGGTAAAAGGTGCATGGTTAAAAAATAATAAAAATCTAAAAGCCATTACAGGTGCATGTCAGACTACCATTCTGTTTCCCCGATAACCTAAATGTGAGCAGCCTGAGGAAGGGAGCAAGCAGTTGCATCCCGAAACGTCGCAGGAGTTACCTAGATACTCGCAAAACGTAAGTTGTTTATATTTTTATATTAAATTTGTGAGTAATTTGCACAACTTCCATCATGAAGTCTATACAAAGAAATCAGTTAATAAGTATGAGATTAGTCTAGATTTATGAGTGTGGTGCAAAGAATTTATGCATTTGTGATCCCCAACAGTACCATGCAAATGTGAAAAAGAAAAAAAACAACCCAAAACTAAGAAAGAAAAGAAATAATGCAATACCTGAAACAACAACATTTCCTGTTGGGTGAAGCGACCTGATGTTCGACAGCAAGACCTCAAAGTTGTGCAATACAGCTGCAACGTTTGTCAATGGTCTCCCACTTCTCTCTGACAGGTCATTTGCTCCAGTGTGGATCACAATAACATCGAAATAAGGCACAAGGTCCTCAATGTGTTCCCACAACTGGTGCACTTTTGACCCAGGAAAAGCCAGGGAATGGTAGTCATTCCCTTCACCTTCACATGTGTGCAGGTACTTAACCTGGCTGTGTCCAACGATAAGAAACATCTGTAATTAGAAAAGTCTCATGTGAGTAGAAGTGAATGAAATATTATATACTGAAAAACATCAGAGCTTATTCACAATGGTGAAGCTATTTTACATGAATATCAATTTGGCTTCTACGATTGTGGACACTTCTACATTTAAATTATCCTATTGGAAGTTGCTACATCCCAGAAGTGTCTGTGATCTTATAAGACGAGACTGATTTCAAATATGTATGTGAAATATATGATCGATAGAATGTTTGAATGTATAATAGAATATACACTTAAAATGAATTAAATACAAGATTTTAAAAATATTTATGGCTAAAACTTTGAAAATTAATATTTATCTGAGCTCCAATGTAATTATTATACAACACAAGATAAAGGTGTTCAGAAGACCCAAAACTCAGTGTAGAGACAAGTTTCCACTTTGGAGAACTCACCTGTACCTTTCAAAAATGCAAGATGGATTAATTTCATGATCAGTTTTTGTCGTGGAAAGTAGATTGTTTCAGTTAAGGCTTGAAAGTTGCTGTGAAATTCATTTGATCATAGAAGATGCAGGATAGAAAGGAAAGTTTGGAAAAAGCAACATATTAGGCACACAGGTTTCTGACCTGGTTGAATGTGAATATTTGTGCCACATAGTTAAAAACCAGGGTCCCCAGTATCCATGGTGCCTGAATTTTCAAAATTCACTTCTAAAAAAAAGTTTGAGTCGCTTGTGGAAATTGCAATTACATTTTTCATATAATGAGTGCAGCAGGGTTTTTCAATTGTTGTGCGTTTTCTGTATCATGTGTACCATTAAATCAGAATAACAAACAATTAAATATTTATGCACGGTTGCTAGCCAAATTCTAAAATCTGCAGTGATATCATAGTGCCTGCCATACATTAGAATGTATTGCATAATTATTCATGTTCTTACCAGTTGAGCCTTCATTAGGATGCCATTGCCCTGTTAGCTCAACGTATGTTAAATTTTAAAGAAGCGTTAAATCAAGTTAACACTACATTAACACATCGAGGCATTTCTACAACTTTCGCTAAGGCTAACAGACCTCTAATGTCGTCGTTAAATGTAAAGGCACTCTTTTGCTTCATTGAGGTTCTTAACAGCGCATTGTGTTGTCGGAAATAAGATGGCGAAATTGCATATGCCAGCTGTTGTGTTGAAAGGTTATACCAAACCGATTTGAACACATTATTTGCATACCATCGCAAAACGTACACTAGTTCGATTTCTTTCTACAGCAAAAATAATTTTCCCATTTCGTATTTCATATTATAAATTCGTACTGCAAATCAGAAATCACATGTAAGTTAAATGAGAAATATTGTATCAATGTACTTTTTAAAGTTTTGTCAATAATGGCATCGTGATCATCACACATTTTTCAAATTTTATTAATTTTGCCTGTCGAGCCAAAAATGTATGTTTATAGTTAATTATACGAACTTGAATTTTTTAAAATTCATACTGGGCTTCCACCTTCAATGCACTGTAACCATAAACACAAAACATCACATGACTTTTTAAAAAAATGTAACCTCCTTTTACATATTTTAATTTGTATAAGGTAAAGTTATTTACCAAAATATTCGGTGTCGTCGTCTACACCGTTTTCCAGTGGATTACGTAGAAACTGAGGAAAGTCATGGTTTGTTGTGTTTATGCTTGTGTCTGCTTATAACTACCATTTCAATTTTATGTTGTTTTTTTTTAAACTGAAAAATGTCAGAAAACTTAAGAGATAAAATTAAAATGAAGCAACTGTCCTAGAAATAGGCAATACACGTCCTGTACTCTCATTTAATGTAAAATAAATCTGTGACATTACACAATGTAGCCTGCAATCTTTGAAAATAGTAGGGAATTGTTCTTTCGAACTTTTCAAATTATTAACCACCTACTCCAATTAACATAATGGGAAAAAATGATTTTGCAGTGAAGAGAATGCTCGACACAAATGTTCATTCTACATTGAGAATCACAGTGCGTGCAACCACAAGCGGCTAGCGACAGCTGTAGCAACCTGGAGATAAATGTTAAAAGCACCAAACCTGACCTGCCTACCTATTTACTTACTCAGCTCATAGCTGTACGTAAGTACTGTACAATAAAACATGTTATTTAATATAACATGAGTCTTAATATAATCACAAAATGAAAACAATTATTATGCAGCATACTGAAAATGAGCTGACTTAATAACAGTGCAAATGGAAATTAAATCATATTCCTAACTAACGTACATGTACAATATACATTTACGAACGACTACCATCTCATCACATAATATAGATTACATATGTTGTTGTATTAAAAATAAAAGCTTGAGGTCCTAAGCAGTTTGAGGTATATAGTTTTGTGCATGGACATTGCAACATTTTGACATTGTGCAGTGACATAAAATACACTACCATCCATTCGGAAATTATTCCTTGTACATACGTACAAGTGGTAATGATATTGTCTAAAAGTGCACTTGTTTTTTTTTCACCAGTTATGATAAATCATATACATGATCAAATATAATATAAAAATATCATATTAATCAAATGTTCCATGTACAATGTACATGACTACCATTTCATCATATAATAAATAACCAAACATAATGTAAAGAACCGTACTACACATGTATGTTTCATTAAGGAAAAAAGCTTCACGTCCTAAGCAGTTTCAGGTGTTGGCGTTTCGTGCATGGACATCTTTAGACCTCTTTTGAAATGCCATTTTAATACAATTAAATTTATCAACTTCAAACCGACTACCCTAACCTAGAACAGTAGTTTTTATTTATAGATTTATAATCTTGTATTGGCAGTCAGTAGGCACTCATTAAAATCTAAGTTACGAAATTATAACGTACCTGTTAACATTTTCGGTGTGCGAACCTAAATACCTAACTAACATTCCTTTCTTAAACATATGTTTGTGTGTTCACATTACTTTAATTATTGTTGTTCCTGTGATTTCATATAAAAAAGTTCAAAACAAATGTTTCGGAAGAATGCGCTTATTGTCTGCGGTGCAACCAATCAAAACGTTACATTTCTCATATCAAAACGGCTGTTCGTAAACTCCAGCCAACTCAGCGCAGATCTTACGAGTGGATTAAGCAGACGTCACACGAAACGTCATGTCGACGTCACTAGCCAAGCTGTTCCACGCTGCAGTTTACGAACAGCATGGATTATGGCGTGGTGGAGCATCTCGTCTGCTTGACTCTTGAGCATGTTTAAGCAGTTGACTTACTTTGGAAGTAGTATTAGGTGTAAATGGCACTAAATCTCACTTCTATATAAAGCTCGGCTACATTAATATAAATTAATAGAATATTTTGACAAGATTTAGAAATTGACACAAAAAATAACCGAAAAAAAAGATCATACGGATGCCTACACATCAAAAATAATTATTTTGTAGTATTTTATTGGTTGGTGAATTTAGTTTAGTATACCGTGTGTTAACAACAACTAATAACGTTGAATTATGGTAAATGAAATGGTTTCAAAAATAGTTATTTCATTACAGTTCAGATCAAAAACTACTTTTTCATTGTTTTATACTTTTTTCTCTTCGGATACCAGTTTTTGCATATTTTTCCCATATATATACATCTCCGGAAAGAATGATAAGATAATATTGATTACATCTTTTCCTTCAGCTGCCTTTCTGACTTACGAAGGCATCAAATAAATGATTGCCGGCCATTGAAAGCTGTCGCGTTGTGCTTTCTGCTAGTTTTCGTCTGCAGTCAGCCAACTCAGTCGCATCGAGAACGGCTTACGAATCTTACGAGCCAAGTAAGCCGGATACGTCACCGTGACGTCAGGAAGCCGGAAGT
This sequence comes from Lepisma saccharinum, assembly GCF_977018435.1. Taxonomy (NCBI): domain Eukaryota; kingdom Metazoa; phylum Arthropoda; class Insecta; order Zygentoma; family Lepismatidae; genus Lepisma; species Lepisma saccharinum. Next base: position 61,208 of record NW_028143299.1, on the reverse strand, counting down.
GGGCGGAGCTAGCCGTACTTGGATTGAGTTTAAGAACAGATGTAGCCAGCTTCGGCTGACTTGGCTGGAGTTTACGAACAGCCGTAAAGTATGAGAATAGCAAGGAATCAAAGCAAAATGCCTCTAACATGTCATTAGTTAACGGGCCTATAAAATCACTTGAGCGAACATTAAAAGTTTAACAGGCTGCTAAGATTACTAGTGATGTGTCAACTATCAGCTCATTAAAAACGCTTTCAGGATGGTTGAGCAATCCGGGCACATGTCTTTCATAGTCCATAGCTTCGTATGTACAATGGATGCTGGACGAAATCCCTCGATGAGTCGTCCTGTTGGTGAGTCCTCTTCCAGTGGTCCCTCTGTGCAGTTCCGGGGAGAAATCCTGCAACATGAAAAAACAATGTAATCCCAATCTCAACCAATAACATGTTGTCAGTGCCGATCTACAAGTTTTGGGCCCTTCCACAAAATATTACCGCCCCTTACCATCCCTGCTATATAAAACACAGGTACTTATGAAAGAACATGTGAAAGTTGTTGCTATTATTAAGTTCATTCAGTGTGTACACACACACCTCTATAAAGATATAATTTAATTTGGCTTTTGTTATAAAGTGTTGCTTTTCTGCCATTTTCGGCTAATTGTGATGAGGATGAGTGATGATAGGATGAAAATGATGGAGTACTCACAAAGAACACCCATGCCCAGGCCAGGATTTGAACCAGTACTCTTGGCTTCATAACACACTGTACTAACTACTCCTCCATGAAGGTCGAAATACCTCTTGAGAGCCATGTAGAATTACATTGTATTGAACATGCAGATGAAACTTTGATAAGTTGAGATAAGCAATGAAAACAATGGGGAAGCTGGGAGTATTAATAAACCAATTAAAACGACAGGTTAAGGTACTTCCTTGGCATGCTATAGGAGATTGTGGATTGTTGAAAACTGTCGAAATGCGATGAATTGCCTGTTTCAGTTGATTATGGAATGTCTCGAGGCTGGGACAAAATCTGTACAATATACTACATTTATTGTAAACCTATTTGAGTATGTAACAGGGAAGGACCCCTCTAAAGGTTTCCTTATCCCCCCCCCTTGCTCTGTTGGGTTTGATGGGTTTATAGATCTGGCACTCCATCGTGTACATTCCCCTTAGAAAAAACAGCTTTTTGTGTCAAATTGCACATGCAAAATTTTAAAAAACAATAAACTCTTCAAGAATCGTAAAAACAAGCACATACCTTCCTATGCACAATGGATGTTGGAATAGATCCCTCGACGAGTCTCCTGCAGTGTTCCGTCCTCTTCCAGCGGTACCTGTATGCAGTTCCGGAGAAAAAACCTGCAACATGAAAAAACACAATGTAATTCCATTCTCAATTAATAACTTTAGATTAATGTTGTGTATTAAAAAGTTCAGTTAAAAAGGTCACCACAGCAGGATTTGCAAAATCAATATTTACAAAGGTAAAGAAGCTCACATCAAAGACAGACCAATCCACGACCAGCAAGGGAACATATGTACCATATTTCTTTTAGTCAAAGAGGTATCTTATGTGTAGCTATGGGGCAAGCAGCAGTCCATACTGGACAAAGCAAAATAGGCTGCTCTTTAAAACAATTATAATTGAGACTTTAAAACCAATCTTGCTTGTGGGTCATATTTACTTGATTTCCATCTTAATTAGTTAAAATATTTTCCTATGGTTACGTAGCAGTACTGAGAAATATGCCCAAGTTAGTAACAATTCAATTTACTTTGCAGAACAATCAAGTAAGCATTTGTAGGGATCATTGCAATGATGAAGTCATATAATGGGTTTTTCAACATAAGGTTTGGCAAAACAGAACAGCTTAATCGGTACTAGTTTACTATCCTTCGGACAGATTTCTTCATTTCTACAGAAGAAACTACTTACCGTAATAAGTTCCTGTAGTATTGTCTAACATCTGGAAGGTGTTTTGTGTGATGTGGGAATGTTTCATAGCGGAAATTCAACCATTGACGCATAGCCCCACGAACCATTTGCGGTAAGGTTAGGTTAGGTAGGGTCACAATAGTTAAAAAATTGGTTTCGAAAAAAATATCCGTAGCCCCACACACCATTCTCGCATAGCCCCACGAACCATTGACACATAGCCCCACGAACCATTTGCGGAAACGTACGTTCTTCAGTTACAAAAACACTTTTTTTTAAAAAAAAATGATAAAAAAAACGTGAATACACGTTAAAAAATGATCCGCGAAGCAGATAGGTAAGTAGAAATGTCAATAATTGACGAAACTCAGAAGTTATAGGTGTCCGAAGGATAGTAAACATTTACCGTTGTGGTCATTCTAGACATTGCATTCACACAGAAAATGACAAGTGTAAAATATACCACGATTTATTCGGAATTTAACAATCGGAACTTGGACCTTAGAAGCATGATAGCTTGAGAACTTTTTTTCCACAGCATAATTCGTGACTGAATGGCACTTTCAATGACTTAATCTGAACTAATCACATTCTCCAAACTTCCAAATAATGCCCATAAATATCGATCCACTAAATGACCCTTCACTCCTAGTAAAACTTGAGAAAACTATCACACAACCTGTTTCCGGACCTGATCGACAAATAGCTGTACCCTTGACCCTCTGTACCCCCTTGAGAAACTGAAATATCTTACATGGTTGATGAAGATTTTGTTGTTTATGAACGTTTTCAGTTGATTTTAGCTCGCCGAAATGTGTTATTGTGAAGTAAAGTACGGCTGTTATCTTGTTACTTTAACGTGTAGCAGAACAGCCCGAAAGCTTCGCACAAATGAATATAGCACCCAAAACGACTTTCCACAACAGCAGATATAATTTTGCATAGTTAGGTTAGGATTGCAAGGTTTGGTACTGACAAGTTATTTTTGACGTGTTCTTACGCTATTTTACTGTGCATACCACCAGTTCTTACTAACAAAAAGCGGCGAAAGTACTCTGAAATTGCAGGTTTTAACTTACGTGGGCCATACTTTGGGGTCAAATATCTCCATTATTTGCTTTTACCGATGCCGATGTACTCACTGGTAATTTTTGGAACCGATACCGATGCCAATATTTAATCGATTCCGATACATAAGATTATTAAACAGAAATGAGATGTTATTTTCAGCATGACAAAAATAAATTTGCTATGTACATTTCTATATATATATATATATATATATATATATATATATATATATATATATTCTCAAGAGATGCGAATGTACATTTGCATCTACAAAATGTCATGTGAACCTTTAAGAAGAACATGGATTCTCAAGAGATTTAACATTAGTACAAGAGCAGTTCTTTGAAATGCAAAATGAATTCCTGTTCTGCCAGATTCAACTTCAGAAACATGAGATTTGGAAGCACTTCAGGAAGTAACCTACTTCTTCTCTTATCTCAAATCTGTTCAGCAACACTGAACACTCAATCACTGAATACTGATGCAGCAGGTATGCCCAAGTATTTTCTCAGGACTTGCTTCAGGTTTGATCTGTATGCAGATCCTGGTTCAGCAATGTACTGTTTTATTTCCGATGTATAGTTAGGTTGATCCTCTGAATGAGTTTGCAATAATTTTATTACAAAAACTCTACAATAATGACGAATCATAACCAAATTTTCAATAAATCTTACAAAACTAGAATATAAAACTTATTAGAAGGTAAAAACTCTAGTATAATCTGTACCGGTTTAATTATCGGATTTTTGCCGATGCCGATGTGTCAATTTCAGCCGATTTTCATACATCTGTAATCAGCTTTTGCACATCCCTAGAAGTAACATACATGAGACCAATATTTACATTATCAGCTCTTAGAAATATATTGCAACTGAACTGCAAACTCTCAGCAATATACACGTAACCTATTTCTAAAAATATGTGATGTTGAAAATTGCCTCTTCATTGGTTGATTCATATGTTGTCACATGGCATAACCCAGAAGTAGATGTACTGGGTAATACATTTTTAAAAATTCACTTGACTTAATTTTGCATTCTTAAAAGTTTGATGGGAACAGAAAAAAAATCAAATTATACACCATAAAGATGCCTTGGCAGTAGAAAGTTTGTTATGTTGTAAGGAGCCACTTTGAATCAGTAATAAGGTATGGAATCATGAGCTGGGGAAACAAGGCATATAGCTCCATACTGTTTAAATTACAAAAAATAGCACTTCGAATTGTGGCAGAGGTCAATGGGAATATTCGTGCAGAAATCTCTTCCGTAACTTCCGCTTACTGACATTACCATGTTTGTATATCTATGAATGTCTTGTATACATCAAACAAAATATTAGTACTTTTGAAACCAACGAAGATATCCATAGCCTGAACACGAGAAATAAAGATAAAATTCGAATTCTTACTCTCTACAAGAAGGGACCTAAAAACTCAGCAGTTGACCTGTATAACAAGTTGCCCAGAGAGTTAAGACACAAACCAAAAGTGGAAAGGTTTAAAAATAAAATCAAAACCATTCTAATTACACATTCGTTTTACAGCATACAAGAATATACAGGGGCATCTTTTGAATGCATACAGACATATCTATTGGACAGAGTGTGAAGGACTCAAGGTCTTGTGTATGTGTAATGAGAATAAATGTTAAAAGGTATGGTTAGTTACCATACATGCAGGCCTGTCCATGGAAAGTGGTCCCCAGTGAGTTTATTTTTAACTAATGCAAAGTATAACATATCATATATCATTTTAAAGGTGTAAGTCTAATCTTTAAGAATATAACAACATTTTAAAGGTTTACTCTAAGAGGAAATGCCCAATGTAAAATTGGTACATTTGAATAACAAATTAAAAAATAAAATTGTGCAATTGGCAACATTGCATTATTTCATTAGTCTTTTGTTCTCCATGCTTGCAGCTACTGTAATTGCTTCCTGTAACCGAACTGTGCATGTTTAAGTGAAGATACCAAGAATTTGAAGTTTCAGTAGGAGAGTACAACAAATTATAACTTTTAAGTTCTTACTGTAGCATCCGGCACCGAATAATTATTAAAGTTTTAACAACTCTTAGCATAATTTTTCAATGATGATGAATCCTTGTATGCAAAGCAGATTAATGATGGTTAAGTCACTGGTGAAGTTAGATGTAGTCTGCTAATTATTTCTTGTGGCAGTTCTGGTAGTGCTGGATGCTAGATTCCAAAGGTGCCGGATGCTACAAATGTAACCCATAGCATCCAGCACCTTGCTACAAATACAACTAATAAGCCTCTGCACCTTTTATTTACAATTGTTAGGCCTACATCGCAATGTTTCTGTTTCAAGTACTCCTATTGAATTTAGTTCTAATTTAGGTATTCCTGCATTGTTTGAAAATTATTTACAGGAAAAAATATAAAAGGTTTCACTTGCATTACTTATGTAGGCCTAGATCTTTACTTGAACATGGGTAAGCTAGTTTTGAAATATAACAGTAGGCCTCACAAAATAAAATGAACTCTCTTAAGTAACCTAACATAATACACTCGAAACTTGGGAGTGATTTCATATAAATATGACATAGGCTAAATTACTCTGGGGCCAGAATTGACTTTGTAGATCAGTTTTTCATTTCAGATTGCTATATTACATCATTTGTTTAGGCCTAAGTATCAATTTGTGCAATAAAATATTTTGAGTAAATTACACTTGTCTCTGTCATAGGAAAAAAATGTCAAAATGCACAAAATGCAAAATTTATGCAAATTTATCATATATATGCAGGGGGAAAGGAGAAAACCCCCAAAAATTATTTTAAAAAATTGTCACTTCACCCAAAAAATGTCCTCGCACTTGGGCACAAAACGACACCTAAACACAACATTCACGGACGAAAAGCTAGAAAGCAGTGAAAAATGAGCACCGATTCTTGCAGCTGCTTGAAATTCTATTTTTAGACAATGCAGGGTAACCCCGGTCGCAACTTGTGGACACTTGTGCTAAAAAACAAAGGTTTCCTTCAGCGCACTTCGAAATTCCATTCTCACAAAGCAGATTCAGCAACCAGTCTTCCCCCTCCCCCCACCCCCTCACGGAAAACTTTCATTTTGACATCGGATACTGATAAACAAGCTTCCTTCGAAAGCAGTTCACAGGCGGGAGTGAAAAGCATTGCTTTAGAACAACAAAGCCGGTGTTCCTTTGTCGGCAAAAATTTGATCTTGAAAAGAGACGCAAAAGAGAAGCCCCTTTTCCCGCCTTTCCCCCTCCATTTTCATGAAGACAAAAAAAATGCAAAAAAACATTTCTGTTAAATACATGTGTTAGGAACAATATAAAAAAAATCGAAATTCTAGCCAAAAATAGAAAACTTATAACGTAAAAACTACGACCTTGCACAGGGTATCTCGACCGAGACGCTTGGGACAGTGAAGCTTACATTTGGGTATCTCGATCGAGACTCTTGGGCGGCAAAAGGTTAAGAGAACACAAAGCAAAGAATTTGAACGTTTTAAAAAAGAAAGTGGTCATGGTTTAGGTTGTTGTTCAGGTAGATTTCTCTGAAAACTATACTGCACAATATCAAAATGAGATTCAAAGTGCACATTGGAATCATATCCAGATCACACTTTTTACTGTTGTGACCTGGGAGTCAAGTACCGACTTGTCACAAGGGACTAACGACATGAGTTTGTCGTCATGCTGGAAGTCGTTCCATGTGCTGGAAGGCTAGACTTGACAAGTCCAAAACGGAAAGTGACTTCGCGTCATTACGAGTTACTACTAACGACATGAAAAATGCCTCTACACCCACTTGTCGTAGAGGCTAGATGCGAATAGCCAATCAGATGACGATATCGTAAAATTCGAGTTCAACCGAGAATAGATTGTAACAACTTGTTGAATCTGATCTGTGATAGTTTTTGTCTTTCTTTGATTGAAGGTAGCTAGTGAAAGAAACAGCTTGGCAAAAGTAACTGAAAATCAAAAAATGATTTTAATTGAGTTCATGGAAAGTAATCCAAACCTGGTTGCTGGCCGGATTTCTAAAAATTTTAGGAAGACGGACGAGGAAAAGCTATGGAAAGAACTTGTTGATAATTTGAATGCCAGCGGCAGAGTGGTGAAAAATGAAAAGCAATGGAGACGGGTAAGTAAACACTATTTGTAACATAGTTGATAATTGTGTTTCGTGCAGAGTTCTTGTGTACTATGGTCATCAATAGTCCCATGTTCATGGCCGCGAGTTATGCAGAAAAAACATTACAGTTACATTTTTCGGACAAAGGTTGTTACACGCAAACAGTCAGCAATTTTCACTGGTACGATTTAATTTGTGTTTTTTTCGCTCTTATGGAATATGACGTAACGTCAAAACCATACCGAAATGCATACATCCATACATATATTCAAAATTGGGATGGAAAATTTTAAGTCCGCCATCTGCAAACACGTGGTTTACTCCATCATGAAGTTGCACACGCACACATACATATATGCATAAATTACATCAAAACCTACGATTTGCCTCTTTAAACCCTGCTACAATAAATATACATTACCATGGTGTCTTGTCCGACTTTAATACAGTGGATACAGGAGGACAAAGAAAACGTGGAAGTTTCTAAACGAGTATTATACGTTGTTTAAAGTCTAAGCCCGTTATGATACCCTTTAACCCCTCCAGAAAATGAAATGTTTGGCATGATGTGTGAAAATGGTGTTATGAACTTTTTCTAAATGTGTTATTGTGAGGTAAAGTTCATTGGCTATTTCCTTCAGTTAACAGTGCTAAATTTGATAGTGTGATCTTTTGCACATGTTGTTTAGCTATATGAGTGTGTATGCAACCAATTTTCATACTCCCATGCTTTGGGAGCAAATATCTCCGTTATTTGTGTTTTTTGTATGCTGGAACCAATTTAATATTACCTAAATCATCGAAATCTGTCTATTAAAAAAATCAACTTAATTATCGAGAATGTACAGTGGAATATTGTATGGTAAAGTGCACCCTCCGAGAAACTTGTACAGAGTAAACACATGGGACATAAAAAAATTCTACAAGTAAAATTCAGTAATTTTCACACTTCAGTAGTGTGTGCATGTAGATACAAACCAAATGTATATCATGTGTAATAGGTGCATGTAAAAATACTAGATCATTTGGTTAGTATGCGGCATTTTGTAAAGATTTATGAAGGAGTATTAATTTGAACAATCTCTTTTATTGCAGTGTTGGTCAGATCTAAAAAGTTCGACAAAGGAAAGGGCAAGGGAAATAATCAACTCCCAACGGAGGACAGGTGGTGGACCACCCACTGACCTAAAGTTATCCAAATTGCAAGAACGCATTGTTCAAATCACGGGGAAGTGCTTGGTGGTAGGAGATGAGGCGACTCCTTCTTTTGGGGTAAGTTACATAATATGCTGTTGAGCTATAATGAACTAAATGTTAACTTCTTAATTTGAATTATATCATAAGTATGGGATTTATATCAAGACTTCACGTGCACTGTGTATAAAAGTTTGCGTTGTATTTTCTCAGTTGTTCCAAAGAGAGAGTATGTTTGTTTTTAATTTATGAGTGTGATTACATTTTAATGCTTACTTTTCAATTTTTGGTGCACAAGTCCTTATTTTTTAAAATTTTTGATTGAGAATTTATGCAAAACTAATCCACAACAATTTTTACCCCAAATTGGTAACAGTATGGTATAGTGAAAACACATTTCTTCAAATTTACAGAAGAAACTACTTACGGAAGTGAGTTTCTGTAGACTTTTGGAAGTGTTGTCTCCCTTTGTTCAACTTATTTGGCCGGTAAGTTATGTATTTTTCGACATTAATGTATTTCCAATGCACGATATCTCTTACCACCATTACCATCGACTACGTGAATCAAATGTTCCGTGCATTCGATTATGTAACCCCCTGTTAGTGTAGCAACCACACGGTAGTTTTACAAGATGACGTGTGAGCGGGTTTCTTTTTCAGTTTAATTTTCTGTTTGCCTAACCTAACTGAACCTAACCTAACCTTCCGTGAATGGTTTGCGGATCAATTTTCGCTTAAAAACCATATGTGAATAGTTTGTGCTGCATTTTTTGGTTAATAAGTTTGGAAACACTCCATATAAGCTGATGATAGACAACGTGAGTCAAGATTTGCCCTCCATATTGTGTGTAACGAAAGCGAATTAGCAGCGAACAATAAATACTTCTAATGTGAAAAATTACTTTTTTCAGTAAAAAAATGATAATCCCACATTCAAAAATGTTTCGCTATGCTTAACAGGTAGGTACAAATGTAAATAAGTAGGAAATAAACGAGTGAAATGTGTTTTCATTATACCATACTATTAACCGAAATCTCATCTGTATTCGCACAAATTTAAGTAAATTGCTGTGCAATATATTAAAATACAATTTTTTTCAGCTGTTAGATCCCCCACCACAGGCCAGTTTTTCTGTGCTGGGGTTAGATGCAGAGAAAGCCTATTGTATGCCATCCACAGGAGAAATTGAGGTGGAGTTAGTAGACATGACGGCAAGCCCTGGAGAAGAGAGAGCCCACACGCCCACAGCCACAAGTAAACATTACTTAAATGTCTCTATAAATATATTTTGATAAAGAAATCAAATCATAGTTTTCTGAAAGACTGAGGAAAGTCCAAAAGTCATGTCTCGCAAGTGTGTCACCCGTCACAATTACAAAAAATGAACTTTCTGTAGCTGAGAATTGAGATGAGGAAGAAATATTCTGAAATTAAGTAACTTCCCTCAAGGAAAATTAACTGACATGATTGTATAGAGTTGCATAGGTGCTAAGAAAGTAATTAAAGAATGAATGTAAATTTGTCTGAATATCACACCCATCACAATGGAAATGCCCCTTAACAATACACAATACATTGATATGTGAAATTAAATAGGTGATTGTGGTCTGAAACTGCTAGAATGGATATTTACATGTGTGTGTGTATAATTATTGTCACATTAAATTGATGCGTTGCAGATACAAAGGGCGAATTCAACAAACGTACATTGTGAGAGAAATGAGTTTCAAGTTGTCAGGCACAGTGTGAACTCCACAAAAACCTGGTAAGAGTAGATCGGAAAGTTTCCTGCGTGGTTTCCAAAGTTTTTTGTTGAGTGCCCCATGCCTCACAACTTGAAAGTTTACTTTTGTTCGCCCTTCGTATCCACAACGCCTCAATTGATATTCCATTGCAAACACTCCAGTGTGGAGAGTACAACCGAGCTAAAGTGGTCCCATGCAGTACTCTAGTGTACAATACATGTAAGACTGTATCATATTCATCCAATAGATTGATAATCTTTTTTTCTACTGGTGAATATGAAACTTACATATTTGGATATATAAAAACACACGAAAGAGAAGTGCCAATTAAAAAACAGGCCTTTTGCAGATTTGATTTTAGCTATGCTGGCACCTTGCTTCTTTATAATGTAGACAGTGTTTCCTTAAAACTGCTGGTGCTGGGATCAATATCAGGTGTTTAACATTGTTAACAAGACTGAATTCTTGAGATTGGCACCTGCAAATATTTAGCTGGGGTCCCAGTGGCAACTGTGGTTGTGCTTCCAAATGTTGTGGAAGGCACAACCAGAATTATCAATGGTACACCAGCCCAGGTTTTATATGCATTTTTAGAATTGTAGTTTGACACTATTTATTTTTTAAATGTTATTGGAAGTAAGAGCCATTACCTCTCTCGATAGTTATTACAGTATAATGGTTTACATAGAATACAAAACTGTCTGCTTTTAGGTATGAATTGCATGTACTCAAAATTCAGAAAATAGTATAGTATTTTGTATTAGAGATATAAACTGTAACAAGATAAGTAATCCAAGTTTCTTGATTTGAGAAAGATGGGGAATGTTCCCCAATCATATAAGTCCTAGAAAAACTTTAGACCTTGGTAACTTTTTTTGGTAAGCACAAAGGTTCTAATTTAAATTTTAAAATAAAAGATAAGGGATAACTAGCACCACATGCCATCACTTCACTAAATAGCTTAACTTAGGGGTTCCCAAACTATTTTGTTTCATGGTGCCCTTAGTTTTTCAAGATTTCTCCACGGCACCAAAGTCTGAACGTAGGCCTATCGAACACTTGCAATGCTCAGTTAGTGGTGGTTAGGTTGCTTCCCTTAAGTTAAAAAAATAAACACATTTCATGTGTAAAAGGTATTAAATAACCACATATTTGGAACAATCAAATCATTGATTGAATATATTGGAACATTCCGAGGTGCCCCTGTAAGCCAGCAATGGCGCAAAGTTTAAGGAAAGAGAGAGAGAGAGAGACTTCTTTCTCTCCTTTCTTTTCTCTTCGGGAACCACTGGCTTACCCCCTGTTTAGGCACGTATTTACTTCAGCTTTCACCATATGTGGTTTGCTCAGTAGTTAGGGCAAGAATAGTAAAAGTTTGAAATATATAAAATTTAAGTTGGGTTAAAACGTTTAAACAGAAGATAAAAGTCAATCCAGAATTCCTTGTCAATTGCTTTCTACTTACTTGCAGTTGTCAGCCTGAGATTGTTTAGTGGCAGGGTGCTCTGGTTTGATTTTCACAGAGTATTTTTAACCCCACATACCTTTTACATGTTTCAAACTTTTACTATTCTTGCCATAACTCCTAAGGAAAACCACATGATGTGGTGAATGTTGTATAACAAAGAAATAAGTGCATGCCTAAACTGAACTATATTTAGAAAAATAATCAAATAAAAACACGAATGTGTTTTTCAGAACACAATATAAAACTAATCATTGCAGAAAATTAATATTATTTTATTGATTTATTTTTACATAACACACAATTTTACAAGATACATTACACATGGTGGATGAAAATGATGGAGAAAAACAACTTGGAAGACCTTTTACGTTTTAACTTACGATCCTCAGCTTTGCAAATGTCCGACCGGAAATTTGTAAAAATGTTTCAATTAACAAAGGGAATACTGATAAGTTGGTGGGATATTTACATTAAACAAACACGTACACAGTAATAAAATATATAAATTAGGTAAGGTGCAGATATAGCTTGTACTTAAGCTTAATACTTATACCCAGGGGTAGAAAGAACAACTAATTCAGGTGACAGCTCATTTTTTTTTTTCAAATATGAACAAAGAAAGGCATGATTGCAACTAAGATAAATCTACACGTTTTGAAATATTATCTTAACATTTCTTAATTAATACAAGACTGGATTAAAAGTAATTAATTCTTGCACCGGAGTGATCTTCCCAACAAATGCTCGACCGGTAGCATCATGAATATGCAATACATCTTAATATATGGCTGACTACAATATCGCCGAAGATCTTGAAATTTGGACACCAACAATATGGCCACAACTCTTAAAATTTGGCTACCAACAGTACAAAAATTTGTAATAGCATGTGTATTATTCTGAAGTCATGATACACATGATACAGAAAACACAAACATCAAAGAGAATATAATATCCTCGTCATTTAAAAGAAAGAAAAAGTTTATGGGAAACTGAGAATTCAGATGTTAGGTGAAAATTTTCTTGCACCATGGTGAATGGATGACCTGTTTTTTCTACTTCTGCTTATACTATAAAAAATGCACATGGGATACCATGCATCTCAAAACAGTAAGGTGTAGATGCACCAATAGTGCCGAAAAGTTTCCGCACACACTAAAAATCCACAGAACACCAGGAAATAATGATTAAAGTAAATTTTACCAGCTTTTCACTGGCATTGCCAAGAAAAATTGGAGAGAAGAGGAGGCAATCAAACAGATAATATTCTGTCCTTTACCATTTTATAGCCTCCTTCCAATTTTGCTTGGCAATTCCAGTGAGAAACTGGTGAAATATGTACTTTAATCATTATTTCATCGTGTCCTAGGCTTTTTAATGCTCTATCCAGCATGTGACAAGATCATTTCAACGGGCAAAATAATGCCGCACAACAGCATCGCCTGTTTGTTGCCCTAATGTGGCAACCCTGTTGCCTCTCTGTGCCACATGCTCAATGTTCGGCAGCTCTTCATCTTCATACTGGATGCCATCTTCCTCAAAAACAGGCATGTTGTGATGAATGCAAAAATTGTGCAATGCTATGCACACATTTATAATTTTTGAGGCCACTGGTGGCCGGTAATGCAGCACTCTGTGTTTTAGAAGACACTGCCACCATTGTTTTAGAGTGCCTATTGTACACTCCACTATATTCCTGGCTGCCATGTGCTTTCTATTGTATAATTCCTCTGGTGAGTTGTCCTCAACATTCCCATACGGCGTCATTAACCATGGCTCTTGGGGATACCCACTATCTCCTGAAATGACAGCTATAATTAGTGTTGATTATTTATGCTAACCTATCAAAAATACAATGTTTTCCAGTGATATAAAAATTAAACAATGGAAACATTAATCCACTTCACTTGAGATTTCATCAGGCAGCTTACATGGTGGGCAAAATGTTTCCCTGGTATATATTTGTAATTTGGAACAAAATAAGGATTAACAAGCGTTGACACGCAGTTCCAATTCAGCCAAATAAGAGTAATCCTTTCGGCATAATAGGTAAGAGACACACTGCTCCGTATTGTGTCAAAATCTGCTCATAAAACAAGGGAAAAGATATTACAGAGAAGAACCTCATTTGGGGCCATTGTGAAAAATTTTGCCATTTGCAGCATTTCTGACAAATGGTAAAAATAACTGAATTTCCGCAAAATGAAAGATCCTTGAGCCCAAAGTGTCCGTCCACCTTTCCCTTCCATCAGTTCAACTCTGGTCATTAGGACGCCTGCTTTACTCTACCCTCCCTTCTACATGAGAGCACGATGCACAGGAGTTGCAGGTCAGCGTAGGCTCTTTTACCTGTGGTTCCATGCCCTAATCCCAGCATTTTTTTTGGCAATGCCACTGCATACCATAATAAAATTCACATGGGATGCCATGCATCTCAAAACAATAAGGTGTAGATGCACCAATACCACTGTGTTCATCTAGCTACGAATCCCATTTTGTAAGATGTACTTCAAATTTAGAAACGAGTGTCTTTTTACAGAAGAGAGAGTAAGAAAATCTATGAAACAAGAAAACTACTGTCATGTACTTTCATTGATTTGAAACATTTGTGAAAATGCAGCCATGGAGTCTTTTCCCCACCACTTCCAATATGGGAAAGAAGGAAGAGGACTCAATGATTCAGTTCCATGAAATATTTTATGGTGGAGTGGTTACCACACCGTGCTACGATGTCAGGGGTCCCAGGTTCAAATCCTCACCAGGCATGGGTGTTTTTGAGTGTCCATTCATCAATTTAATCATACCATCACTCATCCCTATCTTCGCAAATTAGCCAAAAGTGGCACAAACAGCAAAGTAAAATAAAGCAAATCAATTTGCCTTCCTAGATACAAATAAAAGCTAAACTGTGAAAAACTAGTCTTAGGTCATTTATAAATATGTATAAATTCAATGGGATTTTGGATTATTAAAAGTTGCAATTTTTCACATCGACAGAGAAACTGACACAGAATTCCCGGAGCCAATAATTCATGCATGCCACACTGTATATTTATTATATATGTAAAAAGTAATGATCTTACCCAAAAGCCATGTATTGAACCAGCATTATATGCATCACTTAGGAAGTGTTTTATGTCCGAATTTCTCCACACATATGCACATGCAGCAAGAATCTTCCTATCGCAATCTGCAATGGAAGAGCACAGAAGTTTAAAAACACATTCAATTTGGAAAATTCCAATATGCATTACGGTAATAAAAGTAATGCTACCAAAAAATACAGTTGATTGTTATTCCATTTTATTACTGAACATTACTACTAAGAATGAAAGTAACTTATGAGAAACTGGTCTTGGAACAGAAAATGGAAGGAGTAGTGAATAATGTGAACATTTGACCTTTATAAATTATTCAAATCTGGTGAATTATTGAAATAAAATTATTATTTCTTTGTGTATGTAATTATTAATTTTTATAATTATGTAAGTAAAATAATAACAACGAACATTGAAATAACCATTTCTTGCTGAGGATTCGAACCTGCGACACCTGACACTTCAGAGCGTGCTAAGATAACAATCTGGAAATTATGCTTGTAAGTATTGTTTTCACCCAAAAACAGTTCTACCACCTCAAAAACATTGCTTCAATCCGAAATTATTGCATTCCTGCGACAACGTATGTCAATGTCAATCTGTATTATCAACAATCACAAATTCCTGTAACCGAAATAATATTATATGTGTGAAATATAGAATTTTAGGTTGACATTTTTAGAAGGACAGCGGACCCCTTGACCATACCCATCCCTCTCCTCTCCTTCTCGCCCATGATGTCGAAGAAGGACAAAGAGGACTTTCATAATCGCTGATATTTAGTGTAAATACAAAATATCACTTGGTAGTTTGCTTTTGCCCCAGTGTGATTTGATTTTTTTAAATTTTGATTTGGCGATTTAAGTCCACTTCATGAACAGTAATGCTAATCGGGACAGTTTAAAGTTGGATCCGAACCACTTGTGCCTCCACCGGGTATCGAACCCGGTATCCCTTGATTATAAGGCGGCGACGCTACTAACACTGCGCCATCGTTCCCCAGTGTGACTGGACACCTTCAAAGTAAGATAGACCCGATTAGGCGACTTAGCTCTTTTCTGTCAATTGAATATGGCAACACTGGTATGTTTCCTGTAAGGATCACCGGCAACTGCGCCGGCTAAACAGCCCGCCTCCTCCTCCCGCCACAACAGTCTTTACCGCTACGCCAAGTCTTCCTGTGGTGGGCTCAGGGCCCTACCCTCATGTTGCCTGTGGAGCCTACCGGATCAGTCCTCCTCTTCGCTTTGCCGGTGTCAGAAAAAATGTCAGTCTGCAATGTTTACTTTACGACAATATTACCAGTTTATGTACGTAATAATATTTTAAGACAGGTTCTTCAATTCTTTATATTTTAGTGTTACCTGCGGTAACAGCGGCTACATGCACGCCACGCCTCTGGGTATCATCGGGGGAGTAAAAGTTTAGTTTAGCCTCTAAATATTACGTGGAAAATGCATTGAATTATCATTTTTTCTTGGTTTGGTTTGAGTTGCTGTTTTAAGTCCACTTTATGCACAGTAAGGGACTGGACCTACAGTTTAAAGTGGGATCCGAACCACTTGTGCCTCCACCGGGTATCGAACCATTACCTTCTCAATCTGAAAGCCTCATGGCTTGCTCCGGTCACGTGACTAATCGTCATCAACTGGAGGCGAGATAACCGCCATGTCTGATTTGCTTCTCCGGAATTAATGTTGGACCTTTTTAGTGAATATGGATTTGTAAGCAAATTTAGGAACTGTAATCGAGTTTACATGACTTGTAAATATGCTTAAATGTGCAAGAGGTATGGTGTATAAGTGTTGTGTGCTCAATTACAGAGGCAATTATGATGAAAAAGGTAAGAGTAACGTACACATTTCTTCAACATGTTGCTGAAAATGAGAAATGTTTAGGGCAATTCCATGTGATTCGGTCGGTCCCTACGAAAAGATACAAGTTAAGTAACAAAGGTTTTATACTCATAAATAAATAAGAGCAATAGTTCATGATGTAAACATTTCATGCGTACGGAATAGGCATCTAATATAATCTTAAATGTGGTCATGTTTTATCTCTTGTCAACATTTTTTTTAGAAATATCAAATAATTTAACCTGAATTACAAACGTTGGTTAACGTTAAGATTAGGCTATTCTTTATGATTGCAAATTAATTTGTTTCAAGATTTAGCCAACGTTTAAAATATTACGTTCGTGTCTAGTAAAGCAATTTTTTAGTGAAAATTTTATGCAAGCATTCGATAAAATTGTCATACTATTTACACAAATTTTCAGTTTCAAAATGTGCTTAATGAAAGAAAGCTATACAACGGGGTAAAGTTGATACATGTGTACATTTACATTCTTATTTTATCCCGCTTTATGGTTCTTTATGCTAATCGGAAGATATGTTGTACATTCAAATACAAGGGTGCGATGTGTAACAAGAACTTCGATGAAATATTCGTGTGAAAAACTATCCAAGAATATATTACTTATATTTCAAATACAAATGTTTTCACACAGAAAGCATTATGTTACCTAGCTATGTTAATATGAACTACAAATGTATTAAATTTTATAAAACTGTTTCATATGAACTGCTTTTTATTTTTGTCTTTGTGAAGCTTCAATGTTCGTAACTTTGATTATTAAATCAGTGATAATGTTTATTGTTTCATAATTTATTAACATTCTTCACGATGTTATTAACAGAATGTAAATAAAGTGTAAGGAAATATTAGAAATGTTTATATCCCAAGTGAACGTTAAGATCGAAATATTAATTTGCTTTTTTTTTAATGAAACTCTTAAGTTATTGTCACAGATCTTACTAACGACAATGAAAAGATTCAATTTGTATATTATCTTTCGTTCAATAAAGTCAATAGGATCGAAATTACAATATGACAAATGACTTAGGTTTAGTCTTTATTCACAGAAATGCAACATTGCCCTTGTACCAATTTGTTTCGCTTTTGCTCCAAGGATATAGAAATTAAGCTTTTGTAGTGAGATTGTATAGCTATTATATTGTATCTGCATTATCTGGTTAATTAATTTTGGGTAGAATTAAAGACAGTTTAATTAATTAGGTAACTTGGAAAGTTTACGGTCAACCTAACATGTTTTTTTTATTATTATTTAGTCAGTTGATTTTACATACAAAAGATCATACAAAAGCAGTTACGAGTTTTACTGTAGCTGACAAATATTCCCGATAATATTTTTCAAAGATATATAATGTTTAAATTGTTCCGCCAGGAAGTTTCTGACGGTTATCAACTCTTTCTTTGTGCTATGGTAGGAATTTTTGTGGTGGCCTGAATGAAAATTGTGGTGTAAATATTCAATATTATACATTTTTCTTCTATCTTCGTCGGGAGGGTAAATGTCAAAATTTAACTTCACAAAAGAAATAAATATACCTTAATTATCTACGGTAAAATTACGACATGGGGTTTACAGCGTTAAGACGATCGCCTCCAGATGATGACGTCTTGACTGAGCGCTGTGGCCTGAACCTCAAGATGGTCTTGATCGAACCCGGGACCCCTTGATTACAAGGCAAACACGCTACCACTGAGCCATGGGGGAGGCCATCATTTTTTCTTGTTCGCATGGGAGTAGTAAGGGGACTTGTCAACAGATGGAGGGGATAAGAGTGGGTGGCGCCGTCCGATAGTAAGGCATTTTGGTGGGCAAACTGAAGGAACATGAAAAAAAATAGGTTCTATTGATACATACTATTTTTGTCGAATATCGTCACCCGACAGAGTATCTCACTACAACATGCGACAGAAATTGCATGGACTGCAACATCCAACAAAAATCGCATGCATAAACAAGAAGAGCTTTAGACTAAAAATATGCTGGTGGAATTTTATTACTCTTCTGGCTCACTTCGCCTTATTTAATGTAGCAGTGCTTGCGAAGGTTTTCTTTCATCATCCTGACGTATTACTGGTTTCGCACAAGTTAATATACGTTTACAATGATGACATTGCACTATTCTTAGATATCAAGAAGAATCCAACCAAACGGGATATATATTGAATACTATCACGAAAAAGTGAAACATAAATCTGTATTGGTGAACGTTATCAAAATTTTCAAGTGAATGCTCCCAAACTCAAATTTACTGCAACACTAGTATTGCAATGAAATTAACGCCAGTCTCTGTCCTGTCTGTTTAAACTCGTGAGAGATGGTCATTAATCTCTCACTGAGTAAAGTTAATATCCAATATTATGAAATAAAATACTAATAATAAATACGTAAATATTTTAATATCATATTTAGTCGAATCATTCAATCATGAAAGCAAATCACTTTCTTCAAGAATTGACTTTTCTCTGCTACCCCTGCTAAATTTTCACTTTCCATCTACTGATTTATACAAGGGGTGGCCAGAAAGTAATTTCCGATTAGTAGGGAACCGCAAACGCCAAAACCGTGAAAACTGATAATTGCTGCGAAGTTATGTTTAAGAATGTGTAGTGATGTCTGGACACATTTTTCGCCCGTTCGAAATATCGAAATAATGCGAATTTGGCATAAAATGCGAATTGTTGGCGTTTTACACAATTTTCTTTAAAGAAATGTCCTAAAACAACGAAAAATTCCATGAAATCCAACATTTTTGTCTTTTCTAGGCCATGTTTGTGTACATAGAACATGCAAGTTTTCCAACATTTTACTCAAGAGTAAACTATAGAGTTATACGTACATGAAATAATTCCGACAGCCACATTAAATCATGTATTTCCCACGATTTTTTCAACTACTATCGAAACCATTTGCATCACAGAGAGGAAAGTGGCAGGGTTCTAACAGGAGATCGAGTGCGTATCTACCGTCACACAAGAGCCACATCTTCGTATTTGGCGCACGAGATATGTTTTGAATTACCAAGCTTAGTGCGCATCATCGGCATTTGTCGAGCGAGTAATAATGGAGCTCAGTCTTTAGGGCATCTGACTACTATGCGAGAGACCCGGGGTCGATCCCCTGCAGTGGAGAACCGGGATGTTTTCCACCTATTCAAACTGCTCCGACACCCACCCAGCATCATATGAAGCTGGTACCTTGAGGAAAATTTGAGGGATAAATGTAGCCAGGAGCGTGGTGCTGATCACATCACCCCCACCTTCGGCCGTGATCAAGAAATTGTGGGACCCTAACTCCACACCCCTAAACACATTCATGGAAAAGTGCAGGGGAGCACTTTACTTTTACTTCCTCAAAAATTTGTTCCAACATATCAAACTGTCACGAAAAGACGTAGACCATGTGACCTACAATTTAAAATAATAGTTTAAAAGCACAATGGAGTATTAAGTGTCGGTATATTTGGCAGATAAATGTTCTAAAACAAAAACGTGAATTTTGGGGAACGTAACACTAACAAGTAAAAAAAAAACATAATGCCAATTTTTGGTGCCATAATATATCGGTATCTGTCACGTGAGATTGATTGATTTTAATTTTTTGGGTGCGTCGCCACTTATGGTCGTTATGCACCCTTTAGTATATACGGGGAAAATTCCATTATCTAAAATTCTTACCTTAAAATTAAAAAGGGGGTATGGAAAATAACTTTCCCAAAATAACTTTCAAGATATCAAACTCTCACGAAGAGGCGTAAGCCATATGACTTACAATTTGAAACAGTAGTTTTAAAACACCATGAAGGTATAATTTCAGATATTTGCCAGAAAATGGGCTAAAATGAAAATGTGAATTTTGGGAAAAATAACACCGTATAGTAAGAAATAAAAAAATAAGAGAATACACCAATTTGAAAAAATATATATATATATATCAAAGAGTCTGCCGATTAGGTATAAATAAAACAAGAATATCAGTTGTAATTTATTGCATTAGTAACAGTGATTCCTAACCTAATTTTCGGCATAATCACCACCGTTGTTCTGGCATTTGTAGTACCATGGCACTAAATTGTGTATGTCCATGGTATATGTGTCTGACAGCAAAGACTGGAACTACCTCTACCGCAGTGTAGCTGTCAAATCCTTGCCCTGCCAGAAACCTCTTCAGTTAAACAAGAGATGAAAGTCGGTACATTCAAGGCCAGTGCTGTACAGGGAGTGTCCAAGATCTCTCACCTGAAGTGATGCAAAGGGCCCGTGTGTACTCAGCTGTATGGAGTTGTGCACATTCGATTAGCCTTCCGTGAATTGTATGCACCAAAGTCTGACCATACTATCACTCACGGCGTCCGGTCTGCACACCTCACACGATTGCTGGTGGCTCTGTGCCAAATTTTGAGCGTGCAATGTAGGCTACATCGCAGTCGGTGGGAGACTGTGTGAGAGCTGCAAACTTTAATCTAAAACTATCCTAAAACGGCTGCATTGCAACTGTACCAGATTACAGCTACATGCCACTTCTTCCTGCCTGCATGTCTGTGTGTCGCTGTCCGACCACTAGTGCTGCGTATAGGCACCATTTGGAGCTTTTTCAGGATGCCCCTCGTATATGAACTTTCAGAAGATTTTATTATTAGCGTTTTCCTGTTTTAATGTGTGGTTAGCTAAATTAGGTACCTATACAATGCAATTCTATAAATTCCTTGCGTTAAATTTCTAATACCTACATACCCTTTTCGACAGCGTTAGTGGTATAACTGCATGTTGTCAGTTTCACAGTACTTCACTTGGATATACTGCACTGAAGCAGAAATCCCATTGATAATGTAAGGAAATGTGACACTTTATTTTGTTCGATTCAATTGTTTCACTTATATGCAAGAGTTAAGTTGTTTGCTTTACAGAGAAGAGAGAAGTAGCTTTATGCATCGAAAAATGAGTGCTCTGCACTCATGGTTATTGCAAGCAGAGGGTTCCAAACCTCAGTGGAAATATCAACATATAATACCGCGAATAAGGAGACTGATAAATTACAAATTGTATTTCTTAATCAATCTCTCTTCACTCTTATCTCATTTAGTCGTAATTTAAAAATAATCGAGTATTATATTTTAAACTTACTGCATATGACAAAATTCTGTAATCCTTCCGTAGCTTGTGAATTGTAATAATTTTCCAAATTCACTATTTTGCAGTTTGAATTCAAATCATAGAGAATAGAGAAATTAAGTCAATTTCATAGAAGATAATATTGGTATTAAACAAATCCATACGTGGATCTGTATGAGTTTATTATTTCCATTTGCAAAAACATCGATTTTGTTTAGTTTGTAATTGTCAGGGAAAAATGTAAATTTTGTCCTGGAAAACCTGGAAAAGTCAGGGAATTTCATTTCTGCTTGTTTGTAGCCACCCTGCAGACACACGGCTTCTTGGTGGTAATGCTGGACGCAATTGTTCAATTAACTCATTCGCCATTTCTTTCGTCAATCGAAACATTTTTACAAATTTTCGATCGGACATTTGCCAAGCTATGGATTGTAGGTTATAACATAAAGGTCTTTCAAGTTGTTCCTCTCCATCATTTTCATCCTCCAGCATTAATGCTATAACAGCTTCCATTTTGCAACTCGGTTGCCCCTATGCGCGCGACTCGTTTTCAGTCGTGATCGCCAGTCCAAGTCGTTAGGTGATTGCTTATGGATGTCTCGAGTCTAGGGAAATGCGTACTCCCAAGCGCTCGGTGACAAATACGTCACAAGTCGTTAGTGGATCCCGTGTGGACAAGTCAGTACTTGGCTCCCAGGTGTGGAAGCAAATCATCATCTTACTGCATTGTCAGTGACAATTTAAACCATGACAAGTATGCTGTGTATACGTTCTTGTGCTACATATGTGAAGAAGTGATTAAAACTGTGCCAGATGTAGAAAACATAATATTTTTTTCAGATGGAGCAGCGTCACAGTTTAAGAGTAAATTTAACTTTCTTAATATAACACTTTTGAAACAAAAAATTTCCCTCAATTTTTCATGGTATTTTTTTGCAACAAGCCACGGTAAAGGAGCTGTAGATGGGGTACCGGTAGGTGGTTTGATGAAAAGACAAGTGTGGAATGCTGTTAAGGGTGGTATGGGTGAAGTATGTGTCAACTCAGCAGAAAAAATTGCACTTTTGGCATCAAAAGTTTGCACTAATATTTCTTGCATTTTAGTTAACTGAAAAAACTATTTCTGAAAACACATGATCAGATAAGTAATGGGGATAAGTGGTCACTCACACAGGGGAAAGCCATAGAAGCAGTTAGGCATACATCACCAGAACTTAGTACAAATTCTGAAGTGGAAAATTAACAAAATGGTGAATTTGTTGCTGTAAAATATAAATTTAAAAATGCTGACAAGGTATTTATGGGCCATATTATACAAGTGCTTGCAAATGGGAATGTGAAAGTAGAATTTCTGAGGAAAAAATGTGGAAGAAATATCTACTTTGTGTTTCCTAGCACAGATGACAGTGACATTGTTTCTAAACATATGATAATTCAAACATTTCAATCACCCACTGAAATTAGAGGACAGTATTTTTTGAAGACTTGCCTGAATGTTTGAATTTTCAGTAGCCTAAAACATTAGAAAGTGAGGCACCACAATAATTAACGTGTACATGTCACAAGAACACTGGTTTCTGTTTAAGTGTATATGTAACGCAAAATATGTAACCAAAATTATTATTTTTTTCTATTTCTCAAGTATAGCTTGTATATTTTTTATTTTACACTGTAGTCTATGCATATATGTGTGTACACACATTTAGTAACGTTTGAATTAATAAAGGTATTGCACAATGTAGTGTCCGGCACTTTTATGTTATTCCGGCATCGACATATAAGTGACAATATATAAAAAACAGAAATGTTTCAAACCACAAAAACAGGTTGAAGAACTTGTATACCACTATGTTCATATTTCTGTACAGCAATTATGTTTCTTGCATAAAAAGATTCACAGAAAAACTGCTCAAAGTTTAAAAGTAAGAAAACAAAATTCTCTGTGTAGCTTCCTGCACTAAAATAAAATGATGTGTTTTACATTGTATATTTGCTCAAATTTTAAATTCTAATATTCCAAAATGTTGTAAATTTTACCCTCTGTTCAACCATATTACAATAAGGACAACTTTCAATATGGGCACTGATAATATACAAAAAAAACGAAACATAAACACATGCGAATGTAGCGCCCGGCACCATGGACAGGCCCACATCAAACTGAAATTGTCAAGTATAATATCTTTATATGCAAGGGTTATGATACACCAACATGTATGTGTGTATGTTATGTTAAAATTATCACACTTTATTATCTTTTATTTCTATTTGACATGTCCTATACTACAGATGTACCTACTTGTACAAAAGTGTAGTCCTTGGATGCAAATAAATCATATCACTTACTTCATCTCATCATGTCATCAGGAAGATGGGTAGGACAGATAATGATGGATAAAATGAATGTCTACACAATTATCATGCCTTAACAGGATCTCACACCGAGCCAACTGGCCTAGATATGTGACAGGAGAGTGGATTCTATTCTATCTGGGCTATTAGCGAAGCTCAGAGATTAAAATGCAGTAGAAAAATGAATTACAAAATGTGCATAAAATTGTTATTTAAATAATAAGATTATGTCACTTCAGGAATTGCCAACCTGTCTTGAAGTAATATTTTTTATTATTATTTATTATTTTGTGATTTATAATTTCAGTTTTAATCCAATATTACTTTTCCAATTACAACATGGTGAGATACTCCTCATTTTGAACTTTAGCAGCACATGCTACTGTTATGCATATATTATGTTTAATAGACATGCATATTGCAACATTCGGTTGAAAGATTTTTATTAAATCCAGTGCAGAAGAATTGAATCCCCGGGGGATATGTAAATTTACTTTGTTACTCTGTTAGCTGCCCTTGTGTGACCAAGCATGTTGATTGATAGAATATTGAAATTGCCATCCAGGGTACCAAGTTAAAGTTCTGGTTTGAACACTGGCATTCTTCGTTACTGTCCGTTTATTGATTTAATTGTTGTCACAGTTATCCAAAGGTTTGGAATTTCCAATATCTGTTCTTTATTTCAGGCCTAATGTTACAAATCCTGAAGTGAACAACTCTGATGAGGAGTCACTTGGTAATACCGAGTGTACTACAGATGAAGAGAGCAATGACAAAGCATGTCCTTCCTCATCTTTGACTAGCAATGTTGCTCTTGAGGCTGAAGTTTTCTTCCTGCAAAAAGATGTCGAGAATTTGGAAAATGAAGTGCAATATATGCAAAATTCTTTTTCATTCCAAGTGATCAAGAATGATGAAAAAATGATCTTGATGTACACTGGTCTCCCAAATCGAGAAACCTTCAACACATTGGTAAATTTTTGTTCCAGGTTTCCATTTAATTATTTTTATGGTTGGAAGGTGGAATGTGCGAGGATGGAAGACCAGTTGCTTCTCACATTAATGAAACTCCGCTTGAACATGCCACACATAGATCTGGGTTTACGTTTCAACTGCAGTATTGCTACCGTGTCAAATATTGTGCTGACATGGGTGCATGTGTTGCATGAAGTGGTATTTGAAGGGCTAACGAACAGAATACCTTCCCGATACAAGAACCAAACTTGTTTACCAAGTTCATTCTCGCAGTTTACAAACAGCAGAATTGTTCTTGATTGCACCGAAGTATTCACAGCAGTACCAGGCTCCATGAAAAAGCAGCGGTTGACATACAGTCATTACAAACACAGGAATACATTGAAAGGCTTGGTAGGTGTTGCACCAAATTTAACCATTACGTTTGTAAGTAATCTTTATGCAGGGTCAACGTCCGATAAAGATATAGTTCAAAATTGTGGCTTGCTGGAGCAGTTACAGCCAGGTGACTTGATACTTGCAGACAAAGGCTTCCTCATTTCAAATATTATTCCTCCAGGAGTCAGTGTCAATGTTCCTCCGTTCCTAACAACACCACAGTTTTCTCCAGAACAGGTTTTGAAAACCCGATCGATTGCAAGGGCTCGTATCCATGTTGAGCGTGCCATTTGCCGGATAAAAGGATTTACTATTCTGGATTACATTCCACAGTTTCTCTTGCCACATGTATCCAAAATTTGGCAGGTTTGTGCTGCCTTAACAAATTTTCAGTATCCTCTGATTAATGAAGTTAAGGTATTATACAGACCTACTGATGCGGAATAAGCAAAGAAGTAGTATACCTGTAATGCACTCTCTCATATAAGTGGAAATTTTACATTTTCTAGACCTGTGCTGTGGCTCACAAATAACAGCATCCATGTTGGCATGAAGTGTAAAACCTACATTGAAATAAAGGTTAATACCAAGGTTTAGTTTATTTGAAAGTACAAGTGTTTCTGGCACAGCATTTCTTCCCGCATGTTTTTGTGTGTTTTCATTCTCTACATTATGTGAAACATTGGCATGAGTTTACAATACCGGACCACACTCCAATTTCTATAAAATTTCACCTACTTACTAATTTCGGTGTCCTGATGACGTATCTGTAGTTCATATTTGGCGGTCACTTGTTAAAATTGTACATTTACTTGTAGAACTTGTAAAATAACTTTGCAATTTACCACGGTGATTGTCTATAGACAGAAATTCGGAACCATCTTTCTTTCGCAATTCGTTAATAATCTTCCTTTACGCACAACAATCTTGCTGACGTCAGACGAGGAATGCCTACGAGGTTAGGTTAGGCCTGTTAGGTTAGGTTCCATTAGCATAAATACAAATAAAAATTAATATTTTACCTAAGAGAACTAACTATACTTTGTCTTGCCTCTTGATTTCTTCAGGCATCTTCCGTGGAGCTATTGTTCTTATGTTAGGGTTGCGTTACGTTAAAAAAACATAGTTTATTTAATTTTTTTCTAGATTTCCATACTTCACCGCCAATTATTACGTGCATAATCGTGATTAGGAGTTCACAATTAATGAGTAGGCAAAATTTCATAGAAATTGGAGAGTGGTCCGGTATTGTAAACTCGTTCCGAAACATATCAACAATACATGTTAAATGTTGTAGTATATTGTGTAACATCATTCTCAGTTCCTAAGAGAACGTTACGATTGTACAGAAGATTTATTCCATTACGAATTAAGTATACATTTCTTGTTTTAGTGATATTAGGTAACTGTGCATGGTGATTATTATGTATTCTTTAAACGTTTCTTCTTTGTTACCCATGATAATGTGGCAAACTCTTTTTACATATATTCTGCATTTTTATGTAAGTATAGAAATGTACCTATAACTAAAATTACATATTTTATTTTCATAAGTACTATCAGTGGCGGAGTGTGACCTTTCCAACAGTGTAAGTCTATCATGATGAAGGTTATTTCCCGTTGTGCTTATTTTTGGGCTCACATGGTTAGTGATTTATCCACACACATCGACCACCCCCCCCCCCCCCCATTTTTTCAGAACACTTCCCTGGAATTTTTCACCAAATTAAAAATTCTGGATAAATCCCTGGGATTGGTGTTTTCTTTGCTAGGCTGTGTATCTCCTACATTTCAACTGATAATTAAGTCAGTCTTATTCCTATCACAATAAGTAACGTAACGAGAAAACATATGCAAAGTTAGATAAAATGAATAATAATAACAAAACGAAAATGGAAGGAAACAGAAAAGTGCTGAATATTTTTTACAACCACATAACCAAGTATCAGCTTCGTACCCTGATTCACAAAATCGGCGCACTTTATTTTTCGTTTCAGTTACTATGCCTGCTAGAGAAGCAAGGGGTGGGCCTACCTACATCCACAAGTTTCTTCTTGGCGGCATCTTCAACAAGTTCTCCACCCCACCGCACAATCACATTCATTTTATTCCATAATGCACTTCACTATCACACCACAGCACAGGGCCGAGAGCCCGCTTTCAATAGGAATTCGCAAAAGCAATACCTCAACTACAAGAACGGGGAAACAGAAAGAAACCAGATCCAAAATTGGTCACTGCTCAAAGCAGTGATCTTTCGGACTGTGAGGGGAATATCCCTTTTGGATATAAATAAATTCCCTCTCTTGCCTTAAAATTCCCTATATTTAGTAAAAAAAAAATACAATATTAATTATAAAAGAAATGCTCACTAATTGTAGGGATATATCCAGAAATTTCTATCAAAGGACATGTAAGTGCTTTCTTAGGATAATGTAAAAGCAAATCTAGCACCTAAAAGATCATAAACAGGCTTTTCGAATGCTGTTCGAGAGTGTTTGAATCATGGACTACGTCATTAACAATATTTGATTCACATTTGACATGAGATTTGTAAAATTGGTTCAATCTTCAGCTTTCATTAACATTTATTTATTTAACTTTTTAGCTCAGTTATTACCAGCTGAGTTCATACATAAACGGAAAACAGAGATCTTAATATTTCTGATGTTTATGCTCTCCTACAAGCTAAAAACAGAAACAAGAATTTAGCACATCAATGTGTATCTATTTTTCCCGTATGTCGCCCATTTTTAGGTTTCTCCTTTTTCCCCTTCCTGTTAGATTTTTGCTTCAGAATTCCCTGTTCCTGGAAAAAACCTCCTTGAAGCACCACCGGCTCAAATTTCCTTTGCAGTCAACCATTCATACCTGACAACGCTGGAGTCCCTCCTCTTGCAGGACCTGTGTCTCGCTGGCGCGTATTCAGTGAAGCCAACCCAAGCATAATGGTGCTAAATCTCGCACAAGTTTAAAAAGTCGTTTGTAAGTTGGGGTTATATTGTAAATAAAACAAGAGGGCCACTTTTCGTTGTGGTGTATTGGTTGAACCATTCAAATTTATATTTGTTTTTGTTATAAATTAATATTAATAATATGAAAATCACAGAACAATTTAGTAGTATGTAGCATAATTTTGAAGTTTAAACGACACCATCGATGCCCAGAAGGGACAAGGCAAGGAGACACTTCCTGAAAAATGAATGTCAACCATTTTCACACATACAATTTCATTTCAGTCACATCAAATTGTTAATTATTGTAAGGGCGTTGCAGAAAAAATGTTAACTTCAAGTTGAATTAGTATATTTTAAGAAGGGAAATATACCTAGTTTACACCAACCTCCCTGGTGGGGACGTCCATGAACAACACTTTTTCTAAACATGAGGTTTGCAACGCTGCTGTAAGCCTGTGGCCGTAGGTTTATAAACGTAGGGTTTGGCCCGCTCTTCTCCATCCAGATACAGTATGCGCCGGCAGGCACTGCTTGTTTGCGGTCAGAAATTTGTAAGGCAACATTCAGACGGCTTACAACTTTACGTAAGCAGAAGGCGGGAGTTCCCATGTGGCCCCTGGTGCTGAAGTGTTGCAATGTAACAAACAGGATCTCGAAGACTGGTATCGGGCCAAGTTGAACTTTGAAGTTTTTATGAATTTTGCCATATAATTACATACATTTTACTAGAACTAATAAAGTGTAAGCCCGGCTTACATGCCTGAGTACTATTATGTTTTCAAACAAGAGCACATACACATAATATTTTCTATATCATTACATTCTTTACATTCTGACTCGTACACTGGTAATGAGAGTTTTTTTTTATCTATTTGGAACATCTGTTTACGTATAAATTCATCCATAATAAGGGATCAGCTGATTTTTGCATTCCAGTTTTCCCTTGACAAGCAGGGTATAGCAGCAATAATATAAGGTATAGTTGGATGTCTACAATTTTGTATAAACATAATTCCCTTACTTTCTAGACCAAGAACCGACATTTGCCTGACAAAGTAATTCTTGTATTTTGACATTCGTGTAAGAAGGCAACTAGATTTTTTTAGAATGTTCATTTCACATGTTAGTTGTAAGTATTAACTAGGCAGTTGATTTTCAGGTGCTAAAAAACTGATTATTTATTTTTTGTTCTAAGAATAGTGGAAATATGTGGGAAAAGCAAAAAATGGGTTTGTTCCACTTTTTCATGTGGAGAGACAGATCTAATTTTTTGCAAACTTTCTTCCTAACACTGTGGGAGGTAATGTTTACATAACATGGATTCATCAGGTAGCATAAATTGTATGTATTGTGACAGGAAGTTCATCAGAATCAGTTTTTTATTTTTTCCTCCAACAAATGTTGTACTTGAATCTAAATAATATTACAACTTATAACATCCTTCATTTTAACATACTGGAGCTCCTATATTAGCACTTGTGAACACACAAGTAAAGCTATATCATAATGTTTGTTTCCTGACTAATACTGGGCAACTTGATTAATTTGCTTTATTTTTAATTGCTTTTTGTGCCACTTTTGGCTAATTTGTGAAGATGGGAATAAGTGATATGATGAAATTGATGACTGGACACTCACAAACATCTATGTCCAGGCCAGGATTCGAACCTGTGACCCCTGGCATCATAGTGTGATGTACTAACCACACCAAAACAGGGGTCGGCACTGGGTGACTTGAAAATGTTGTTCAGCACAAATTGTTTTTCCATGTGGTTGACAAAACAACACCAACAGTGGTGACAGCTATGTTGTGGAGACCCAAATAGGATAGTAATTTACTGCATATTTTGTCTATTTCATGCATTAACTCCGAAGTATGTAGTTACACAAAGAATTTGGAAACTTTGTTCTGTCCGGAATGTCTAAAGTGTGTATATATTGTGTTGTTCCGACACAAATGTGTTTTATGTGTGAAAGCCAAAAATATGCATTTTTATGTAAAATAAGACTTTGCAGCTTACATTGCAGTCATATGTTCGGTACTCCTACTGAATATAGCTAACTTCCGTAGCAAGAAGAAAAAATGCTTTCACCGAAAAATCTGCTCCCTAATAATAAGAAAGAAAACTGAACAGAAATTAGCTGTTGGATAGAAGCATCTGTGGTGAGCTCTTTACTTACTACTTGCCATGTATTGACTAATGGCAAACAAAGAATTATTTTTACACACAAAATCATAACATTTACAAACAATACATAATTGTAGTAACATTCAGTAATATATGAATTAATCCTAATATCAATCAAAAACAACCCAAATATTGCAAGAAAGTGGCAAATGCCAAAAGCCACTTGTAGTAAATTTCCACTTGAAAATAGTTCAAAAGAAGAGCCCTTTTTCTAGAGTATTTAATATGCTATTCTAGCTGTAACTACCTATATATTCAATATACCAAATTGAAGTATTGTTTATCCACAACAAATGCAAAATTTCTTCTTTATTCTTTTCTTCAAAACCCTGCTTTTATTGTAGTGATTTTTTTCACAAACACAGTAAATTTCTCTGACATTTTCAGAAAAAAAGGATATTCCTTGACACTTCCAGGTTTTCCAGACTGCTAGACATTATTAAGAAACATGAGTACATTCAATTACAAATACAGTAGGCAGTATTGTAAGAAGAAAAAATACATGTGCACACACACACACACATATATATATATGGGAATTACGTTGCATTAATGAAAATTTACAAACTAGGAGTACACATTTAAATAACCATGTTTTGATACAGACACAAGTGCATGAGATTGTGCAATTTGTAGGATATAGTATTTTACTCTGTATATTTCTGGTATTAAAAAAAACTCAATATTAGGAATGAAATTGTAGTTCAGCACAAGCCGTGCTTTTACCCGTTACATAAGGGATTGCCAACCTATCAGTCGTGAGCTCAGTACCGTGTATGAACATTCTCATAAGTTGGTGAAGGTTTGCAGACACACTGCAATTTATGGCAGTAATCTTGAGAGGAGACCCCATGCTCATTGCACCCCTACCTAATCTACAGGAACAACATAAGCTCTACTGAGATCAGCATACATGTTATAAAAGATAGTTCTGACAAGAATCTCAATTGCCTTCCCCAATCAATCATGGCCGAATACCAAGAGAATTCATCAAGTATTGTAGGTAATGCTGCAAATAGAATTGTTTTATGTGCACCATGTTTTCTACCCATGCTACATCTTTCAAACACAAACGAACTAGCATGTCATTAGGCAGCCAGATTATTAGGTAACATTTCTCCCTCCCAGTGATATGTATTTGTCCTTGTATTTGGTGATAATACGGATGGTCAGTGTTCAAAATATATTGATCACTAATACACTTAACAACATACGAGAGGTCTTTCCTCAGTTCTTCTTCAATCGATGTCCAGTTCCTATATTTAAATGGACACCTGACGTCAACTACGGAATTGTCAAAGTCAATTATTCCATCAGGACTGCAACCGAGAAGCATCAGGACTGCAACCGAGAAGTCCTGATTCATGCAGCCAGAAACCAGTTGATTCCACTTGTAAACCAGTTTGATTTTTAAATTCATCAATGGCTTTATTTTCATGGATCTTTCCCCATTGCAATCTCTTATTTTGCATAGATTTGAGGATACTGCCGAAGTTGCTGGCTGTAAGCCTGTACTTTCTGGCTTGAAACCGCAAGTGGTTGTCACCCTGCCCTTTCGTCATGCTGACAACTTCCCTAATCACATCCACACTGACAACGCACTTACTTGCAATGAATTCCACTTTATTCATTGCTTGGGCAAATTCTTCAGAAAATAATAAAACGACACATCCTCGGTGATTGGTGGCTCATCACTAAGTAGCCACGTAAATCCATAGCAACCACCAAGAGACATTAAATTGTTTTTTAACCACTGTTTATCATTCGCTTCAGCAGTGGCTTTAAACATTTTGGAGACAGGAAAAAGGTCCTCCGCAGTGAATACTTTCTTTTCACAGTCTTCCTTCTTTTTTACATTCCAACTACAGTGTTTATCTGTTGCTGAAATATTTCTGGAGGCAAATACTAGTAGTGCTGCAATGTGGTGGCATTTGTAGTTTCCTCTTGGGCATGTACAAGATGCCTCCTCCACTTTGCCCGTTGAGAGTAAATTGACCTAAAAAGAAAAAAGAAAGAAAAGCACTGTCAACTAACTTCCATTCCAAATAACACTTATTTTTATAGAATACTAAATTACCAGGTGTATAAGCTTAAATCTGCTGTTTTGTAGTCATAAAAACACATGATTTGTTCATAGAAAGCAACAAGAAATTTATTCGAAGTACTTGCCCTCGCGAGCTACACATTTTGCCCACCTCTCGGGCAATTTGTGCATACCACGCCAAAAAAAAGTCCTTCTCGTTCGAGGCAAACCACTCGTCAAGCCATTTTCGGACGTCTGCATACGAATCGAAGTGCTGCTCAGCAAGGGCGTGGCCCATCGACAAAAACAGATGGTAGTCTGAAGGGGCCAGGTCTCGTGAATAGGCGGGATGCACCTTCCAGTTGCGTGTCTCCAAGTAGTTTTGGACCAGTCTTGACGTGTGCGATGGGGCGTTTTCGTGGAGGAAAATCAGCTTGTCATGTCTTTGTTGATAATCCGGCCTTTTGTCACACAGAGCACGGTGCAATTTGATCAGTTGTTGGTGGTAGCGGTGGGCAGTGACAGTTTCACCAGGTTTCAACAGCTCAAAGTAGACGATACCCTGTTGATCCCACCAAACACACAGCATCGTCTTCCGGCCGAAGCGATTTGGTCTCGAGGAAGATGTTGATGGTTGGCCGGGATCAACCCACGATTTCTTGCGTTTAGGATTCTCGAAATATATCCACTTTTCATCGCCAGTCACAATCCAATGAAGGAAAGACTTTCTTTTTTGTCTGGCAAGCAAGATTTCGCATGTGTTTTGGCGTCTCTCCAGCTGCCGATCGGTCAATTCATGCGGCACCCATTTTCCGATCTTTTGAACCTTTCCCATGGCACATAGACGCTTGGAAATGGCTGCTTGAGTAACACCCAATTGCTCGGCAAGCATCTTTTGCGTATCGTAGAGGTCTGCACGGGCCCAAATTGTAAGGCCCGAGTCTGGCCCGGCCCGAGGAAATGAAACCCGAGTCCGATAATAAGTAAACATGAGCCCGGCCCGAGCCCGAAAACATAATTAAAATTACTTTCCAAATCAGCATTTGAAAAAAAATGGGCACTGTTGTACTTCGTGCTCTTATTCTCATTCTCGAAGTAAACCATAATTTCAATAATTAAAAATTATTTTTCGATGACAATATTCGCTAACAAAATAGCCACGAGGCCCGGGCCCGACCCGAGCCCGAGAAGTTCTGGTTATTTATGGCCCGAGTCCGGCCCTCCGGCAGACCTCTAGCGTATCGTCCTCATCCAAAAGAGCCTGCAATTGATGGTCCTCAACCTTCCTGGGCCGATTTTCACGCTTCTTGTCGCTCAGGTCAAAATTGCGGTCTTTGAACCGACGAAACCAATCCCTGCACATTGTTTCCGATACAGCACTGTCACCATAGGCCTCCACAAGCAGCCGATTTCTTCAAATGGAAGCAGAAAAGCAGAGCTTCCCGCATATGCACTTTTTCTGGCACAAAACTAGACATGCTTACCACAGGAGCAGTGTCTGTTGTTGTCTGCACATGCTGACGTTGTGCACTGATTCGTGTTGGCAGATGTCCAACTCATACAAACACCAGGTATGGCGTGCCCATGGTAGCTTCATACACTCACTAACGCCATCTATGAGCAAACAGCAGATTTAAGCTTATACACCTGGTATGTGTAAGATTTTCCAGAAAAATTGGATAAATACACTGCAATGTTTACAAGAATAGAAGAGAATATGAAGCACCTCAGAATGAAGGCTTAGTATTAGTTTGGTATAGTGAAAACAAATTTCTTCAAATTTACAGGAGAAACTACTTACGGAACTGAGTTTCTGTAGACTTTTGGAATCTCGTGCAAGTGTTTTCTCCCTTCGTTCAACTTATTCGGCTGGTAAATCATGTATTTTTCGACATAAATGTATCTCTGATTCACTATAGCTATTGTTGCCACCTTTATCGTCGACTACGTGAATCAAATGTTGCATGCGTTTAATTATGTAACCACCTGTTAGTGTAGCAACCACGCAGTAGTTTTACTAGATGACGTGTGAAGATTGCATTGTGAAATTTATTTTTTCCAATTTAATTTTCTATGTTTGCCTACCTAACTGAACCTAACCTAACCTTCCGTGAATGGTTTGTGGATCAATTTTCGCTTAAAAACCTTATGTGAATAGTGTGTGCAGCATTTCTCGGTTAACAAGTTTGGAAACACTGCATATCAGCCGACGATAGACAACGTGAGTCAAGATTTGCCTGCCATATTGTGTGTAACGAAAGCGAATTAGCAACGAACAATAAATACTTGTAATGGTAAAAATTACGCTTTTTTCAGTGTAAAAAAAACAAAATCCCATGTTCAAAAATGTTCCCCTATGCATAACAGGTAAGTACAAATGTAAATAATTAGCAAATAAAAAACAAGTGAAATGTGTTTTCACTATACCATACTGTTACTGTTAGTTTTCCTGTGC
Organism: Lepisma saccharinum; assembly: GCF_977018435.1. Taxonomy (NCBI): domain Eukaryota; kingdom Metazoa; phylum Arthropoda; class Insecta; order Zygentoma; family Lepismatidae; genus Lepisma; species Lepisma saccharinum. Next base: position 26,267 of record NW_028143299.1, on the reverse strand, counting down.
TCCATGAAATTTTCTTTTGATTAGGTACTGAAAGGACACACACTAAACACTATTACTTGTACATGAAAGAATAAACTTTTTATGATATATTAAATGACATTTCCTGATTTTGGTGGAATCTACTTCATTTCACATATTTTATTGACCTTCATGAAAATGAAGCTCTTTACTAAAGTTTGAGAGTACTTTTTTCGGTAACACCTTACAATAGGGGTGACGGATTTCTTACTTTTTACAGGAGAAAGTACTTACGCAAATCATTTTCTGTAGCATTGTGGAAGTTTGTGAATGTAATTTTGATCCATTTTAATGCGAATGCATGTTGTTTTCTGCAAAAATCTCTGTCCGACATGCTGTTTCTGCTGCCACCATTTGCTTTCTGCACGAGAGCACAATGTTCCGTGTGTTAGATGACGTAAACCCCGTAGTCAGTGTTTTAAACTCACCGTGTTTTCACTATAACATGATGTGTAGAGTATTTTTAATTTTTTAATTTTTTTAACTGCTTGCCTAACCTAACCTAACCTTACGGAAAATGATTTGTGGGGCTAACGTGAATGGTTTACGAGGTATTATCATAATTTCAAATCCTGGGAAGGTAAGTAGGTATTTTCCGGTGAACAATGTTGAAACACTGCATAAATTTACAAAAAAAAAAAAAAAAAAAAACAACAACGCGCGATGAACCAGTACGCTATCGTCATAATGTGTGTTACAGAATCGAAATAACGAGTAACAGTAAGTACTCGTAAATGTAAGAAATAGACATTATTTTCGTTAGAAATTCATTATTTCACCTAAAGAAATGTGCCGCATTCCAGAATAGTACGTTAGCAATGTAAAAAAGTGTGAAATAAATGATTTATAGGTGTAAAGTAGTGCCCTTTTTTCAATAGTTAATGGCTACAGTTCATACGACTCATGTTTTTCTAGCAGTAGGTGCACCCAGAAATTTGAAATATGAAGGAGTTCAGGCTGCTGATAAATATTTTTTTAATACCACTACGAGCAGAAAAATGGCACAAAATAAATATATTGACTTTTTTCTTTCTTTCTTCTCTCTCTCTAGAAATTTAACCCGAATTGGGATTCTCATCCCTACATACGTCCTTTTGGTCCACATTTCCTCCATTAACTTCAATTAAAACTCTGATATTTCCACAAAAGGATCATGATAGTTTAATGATTCATTTGAGAATCGAAACATCACATGTTTACCAGGGAAATTGTAAAATTTTGTTTCATCATTGCTTGCCCGAATGTGACCACCAGCAGTGAGATGGACATATGATTCATCCATTGTGACAATTTTCTTCAATTTGGAACCCGCCAGGTACTTTTCATACAGTTTCCTGCAGTTTGTCTTACGTTTGGCATGTGACGCGGTAGAAGGTGGTGTACACTGGCCTTCCACACACACTTCAACATGAGGTGCTTGTGAATTGTTTTGTTCACAGTTGACGGTGCGAAGTGAAATCTGTGGGCCATATCACGTTGATTCGGGGGATTTTCTTGGCACGCCAATCGACGGATGCCCCTTAGCACTACGGGTGACACTTTGCTTTCAGCCCTTCTCCTGGTGGTTTTCGTGGGTGAATGTTTCGCAAGGAGAGCCTGTTGTGTGTAATGGGCAACAATAGCTTTCGCAGTAGTCACCCCGAGTGTTAACCCGACACTGTTTCACAATGCGTACGTATGAAAACTTAGCATGGAAAAGGGCCATTATGTAACCCTCCCAATACTGGTTGATTTTCGGCGCCATTTGATATCATTCACTACCAACACTCACGCACCTACAAGGTCAGACACAACACTGGTCCTGCCAGCAGAACCATAGTTCCAGCATGATACACCAGGTGGCAGCACCGAATCGACAATGGTCGGATATAAAGCGAACAACCTCTCTGTACATTATGATCTAATGAACGGAAAATAAATTAATTAATATTTTATTTTACGTTAACAGTGAATTCTGTCTATTAATTTTAATGAAGTTGAAATTTTTGAGGGTGTACATGTCAGTCACGGTTCAGATTGTTTTTCAAATTCTACTAGCATGAAGACTAATTATCATAGAATTTTGGAAATCATTGTCACACCAAATTTGAATCTTCCTTAAAGTAATGAGCACTGTTTGGATTTCAAAAACTAGTTATTTATGTTGAAAAACACAACTTAAAAATTACCTTACGCATGCATGCTTCCCATGGACAATGTATTTTCCATTGACTTGTGGGAATTAATATAGAAGTAAATCAGAACCTTAGTAGAATGCAATCAGGCACTTTTAATGCTAAGAGAACCAAACCTGGCCTGCCTAACCTAACTACGAAGGTATATATTGAAAAAAAAATCGTAAGTAATCGCTAAAACTCCGCAGTATGTGTTAACAGAAGTAAATGAAAATCAAACTATATTAAAATTGCATGATAAAATCGCAATAAAACAAAAGGAACTTGGGCCGTTAATTCACAGTAATTTTGTACATTACTAATGTCTGCTGCACTCCCGCCCTTGCTACTCAATATTTACCTGTAGGTAAATGTTGTTAATCTTACATGTTCAAATTCTCGCAAACAAATACGTTGATACAGGAAGTGATAAGAGAAATAATATTTCTAATTACTAATTTCTAATTACGTTAATTTGTACTGAAGTTTGATAATAATGGACTGTCCAACATACTAGTAATAATGAGACATATTCTTCACAGTATTGGTCCGCAATATGTCTCAGCTTTTAACGATACAAAGTTACAAATTGCACCCAATTTTCTTGAAAAAGGATCTCTCAGAGAGAACATTACTCAAATTTCACTTACCTCTACGTCGCAACTTTTTTCTTCTTGCTGGCGCTGATGCATCCACGAAGAAAAGACATATCTCCATCATACGTAACTTTATCGACGTGGCCTGAATCAACCTCATTCTACAAGTTTCACTTCGTCGTGGAAGTACTCCACAATTGCATGGAACTTGATCGAAGTCATAACGTAGTCTTAAAAACAACGCACCTGCCCTTGAATAACTTCCTTAGCAACCAGTTGTTTAGAAACAATATGGCTGCCTATCAACGGACATGACGTCATGACTTAGCCAGTCCATAAATATCTCTCTCATGAGAAATTCGCCAATGCAAATGCAATCTGAAATCAATTCATATTATTCAATTTTTTAACACAAAATTCTCTCTTCATATCCGAGCTTTAGATAGTACAGAGATCGATAATCCCATAGGCGTTGGATGGGGGGAAGGTTCGAATTGTTAGTAAGAAGAAAATTCAGTCGGTATTTGAGCATAATAATGAAAGTAAAAACAGGCAGGATGTAGCGAGTAACTGGAACTTTGAGAGTCTAGGACGAAGGCGCAACCAACTGATTCGACTGTCTTGGACCCATCCGTGTAAAATAGATTAAAATTGGGGTGCTTCGCACGAAGTTCTAAAAACCGTTGCTGGTATACAACCATTGGTGTTTCTGCTTTTGGAAGGGCAGTCAGGAAAAAATCAATGGAAGGTGCAGGAAACTCCCAGGTAGGGAGAGGCGGAATGAGTGGAGAGACGCCAGGAAGATCACTGTCAACACCAAGTGCTGACAGGATCTCGTCTGCACGAACACCAAATGGTCTAGTCACACTAGGATGGAGCCGATACCTTTCCAGCCTATTCATGTCTGAGATGGTGTGAAATGAGGGATGTGAAGGCATCGAGCGAAGATGGAGGAAGTAGTTCACTACCAGCCGCTGTCTTCGCAGAGACAGCGACGGCTCAGATGCCTCTACGTACAAACTGGCGATAGGGCTGGTCCGAAAGGCACCAGAGGACACACGTATACCAGCATGGTGGACGGTGTCTAGGATGCGAAGTCTAGATGGGCGGGCAGAAGAATACACAACACATCCATAATCAAGCTTCGACCTGATGAGTGCACGATACAATCGAAGCAGTACCGTCCTATCAGCACCCCAGGAAGTATGGGATAAAACACGTAAAAGGTTGAGAACTCGAAGACAAGAGAACTTTAACTGGCGAAGGTGAGGTAGCCATGTTAATTTCTTATCGAAAATGAGGCCCAGGAAGCGGACCTCATTCACGAAGCACAGGGGAGATTTCCCCATGTACAGGTCAGGATCGAAATGACATGTACGCTGACGACAAAAGTGAACACACACGGATTTCTCGGATGAGAAGGTGAAACCTGTTTGGGAGGACCACTCAACCAAACGGTTTATCGTCAGTTGGAGTTGACGAGAAGCTGACGCGAGATTCCGTGAACGACAAAATATCGTGAGGTCGTCTACATACAGTAGACCATGTACAGGGGCAACAATGCTTGCCATAACGCTGTTCACTGCTATGGCAAACAGAGTCACACTTAAAACGCTGCCCTGCGGGACACCGTTCTCTTGTTCGTGAAGATCTGAAAAGGAGTTCCCAACACGTACGCGGAAAAAACGATCGGATAAAAAGTTTTTAATAAAGTACGCCATATGGCCACGCACGCCCCAAGAATGGAGCTGCTTTATGATGCCAAAGCGCCACGTTGTGTCATATCCCTTTTGGAGGTCAAAGAAAACTGCAACTAAATGTTCCTTGTTGAAGAATGCATCCTGAATGTGTTTCCAGCTGAACCAGATGGTCCAGTGTGGAACGGTTGGAGCGAAAATTACTTATCAAGCAGTTTTCCTCCAAAAACCAGGTGAGACGCTTGTTGATCATGCGTTCCATCAACTTGCACACACAGCTAGTTAAGGCAATAGGGTTATAACTCGAGGCTGCGGTGCGTTGTTTACCTGGTTTCAGGATGGGAACGATAATTGCTTCTTTTCAGGACGAAGGGAAAGAGTCCTCCAACCAAAGCCTGTTGAATACCGCCAAAAGGAAATTTTTGGCTCCAATGGGCAGATGACGAAGCATCTCATAGTGGATCTTGTCCACTCCAGGAGCTGTATTCTTTGAATCTCGAAGCGCCTGATCGAACTCCCGTTCAGTGAATCGAGAGTTGTATGGCTCGTTGTTATGACTTCGAAAAACTAGAGGGCGTCGTTCTTGACGGTCCTTCTCACGGCGGAAACGTGGTTCATAATTTTCAGAGCTAGACGTATCAGAAAACTGCGTGGCCAGGATATTAGCTACGTCTCCGGAATCTGTGTACAACGTCCCATCCTGCTCCAGAGCGCTCAGAGGAGTAGATGCACCCCCCTGGATGCGACGTACTTTGGTCCAAACGGCTTTCGACGAAGCCTGCTTCGTGAGAGAAGACACGTATTGGACCCAGCACGCCTTCTTACTGGCTCGAATAAGCCGACGGGCACGGGCACGCTTAATGCGGAACTGCTCGAGGTTGGCGGCAGTGTGGTTCCTATTAAATCGATCTAGGGCATGATTGCCGTCCTTGATGGCTGCACTGATCTCCGCAGTCCACCAGGGGACTGGGCGTCGCCTCGCAGGTCCACCGGGATGTGGAATGGAGGCGCGTGCAGCATCATGCACTCGTGACACAAATATATCTAAGGCGTCGATTGGTGGCAGAGTCGACGCAAGATCGACTTCAAGGTCCACTGCACGCTCGAAGGCTTCCCAGTCGGCCCGACTGAGATTCCAGTGAGGGTGTTGTTCACGTGATTGCTGAAGATGCTCGAAGGTAAGAATGAGAGGGAAGCGATCACTCCCACAGAGATCAGGATGAACGCTCCAAGATGTGGTAGGAGCAAGGCTGGGACTGCAGAAGGACAAGTCCAACGCAGAGTGCGTGCCTGAGGAAGGACTGAAACATGTGGGAGTCCCATCATTCAGCAACGTTAAAGCTGATGCCTCACGGAATTGACCTACAATTCGACCCCGGGGCCCTGCTCGAACGGAGCCCCACAAACGATGGTAGGAATTAAAATCGCCCAAAAGAACTACAGGAGACGGAAGTTGCTCGAATATAGACAGGAGGTCCTCAAGAGAGAATCGCTCCTCCCTTGTGATGCAGACACAGCAAACGGATACTGGCTGTGGTAGACGGACACGCACGGCGACAGCCTGGAGGGGTTGGTGAGAAAGATTGGCGCTGAGTGGATGTCATCCCGAACACCGACCGCAACACCACCGTGTGCACGACGACCCTCAGGAAGCCCGTCGGTGCGGCAAAGCGTGCATCCGCTCAAAATCGCCGACTCACCCAGACGAAAATGCGTCTCCCGGAGACAAATGATGGCAGGGTCAAATTCAGATATAAGAATTTGCAGTTCCTCGAGATGCGTTCGGAAACCGTCAAGGTTCCATCGGAGACAATAAGCCATATCTGTAGGCAAGATTGTCACCTTTCAAGGCGTACTCCATCTCTAGGCCCCGTCACCCTGATAAACTCCTCATCCGCGGCCTCGTCCAGCATCATGTCCCCGGGCAAGGACACAGAGGGTGAAGGGGGAGTGGGGGCGGGTGCTCCTAGCGCCCGCCGGGCAGCTCTCAGCTGCGCCTCAAGTTTCAGGGTAGTGGCTGTTACCCCGACTGGAGAGCTAGTAGACCTCAGTAGTGGAGGTCAGAGAGTTCTGGAACCGAAAATGAGGCTCGGTGAGGCTCGCCTTAATAGATTTCTCTCGTAAGGCATGAGCCTCATTTTCTGGCAGTGTTGCCAGCTGCTTACTCGAAAAAATCACCAAGGTTTTTTTTTTTGGGTCTAACCTAGCCTAAAGCAAGGAGCTGGCAATCTTGCTTGAGGCTCGCCTTAATGGATTTTTCTCGTAAGGCATGAGCTTTATTTTCTCGCAGTGTTGCCAATATTTTACTCGAAAAAATCACCAAGGTTTTTTTTTGGGTCTAACCTAGCCTAAAGCAAGGAGCTGGCAATCTTGCTTGAGGCTTGCCTTACAGTGCATAAAGCAAGGTTGCCAACCTACTGGTGTTTTTGCCATGATTTTTTTACAAAAAAGAGAGAGAGAGAGAGGGAAGAGTTAAACAACCGACAGCCTACCTACAGTTTTTTTTGCTTGGTCTAACCTAACCTAAAGCAAGAAGCTGGCAATCTTGCTTGAGGCTTCTTAATAGTTTGCTCTTGTAAGGCATAAGCTCTATTTTCTCGCAGTGTTGCCAATATTTTACTCGAAAAAAATCACCAAGGTTTTTTTTTGTCTAACCTAACCTAAAGCAAGGAGCTGGCAATCTTGCTTGAGGCTTGCCTTACAGTGCATAAAGCAAGGTTGCCAACCTACTGGTATTTTTGCCATGGCTTTTTACAAAAAAAAAAAAGAGGAGAGAGAGAGAGAGAAGAGTTAAACAACCGACAGCTGCCAACACCCACCCTAACCTAACCTAAGCTAACCTAACCTAACCTAACCCACCCTAACCTAACCTAACCCACCCTAACCTAACCTAACCTAACCTAAAGCAAGGAGCTGGCAACCTTGCTTGAGGCTTGCCTTACAGTGCATAAAGCAAGGTTGCCAACCTACTGGTATTTTTGCCATGGCTTTTTACAAAAAAAAAGAGAGAGGAGAGAGAGAGAGGGGAGAGTTAAACAACCGACAGCCCACCTACAGCTTGGTCTAACCTAGCCTAAAGCAAGGAGCTGGCAACTTTGCTTGAGGCTTGCCTTACAGTGCATAAAGCAATTTTTGCCAACCTACACACACTAAACAAGAAAAACCGGCAACAAACACGCACTGCCGTAAAAGAGAGAGAGAGATGGGTGGATGGTAATATAGTATGTGTGTGCGTGTGTGCGTATAATATGTAGCATTATTAACTAGAGTGTGTTGGCAATTTACTTACAACTAAAAAAAAATAGAGATGCCAATTTTGCTGTAAGATGAAGAGAGAGAGATTTATGGCTGGCAACAGTGGTGAGCGATGTCCTCCCTCTTCTGTGCAATATGACATTATGATGTTACTGTAGTTTTTGACGAGGATTACGAGTTAACTAAAAAACCTGCAACTAGAGAGAGTTGCCAGCACACACACGCTATTGTAAGAGAGATGAATAACTAGGAGGGGGGCAGCATTTCTGGCTATTCACAGTGGCGGATGTACTTTCTGTTTTTTCAAAAGCTAACAATAATGATGGAATTTCATGCTGACGCATTTATTTTGTTCAAAAATTCGCGTTCAGCACAGATAATGCTATGTAATTTTCACATCAGCTCAGCCAACTGTTGAGAAATAATGACGTCAGGTAACAGCATTGGTGGGGGTGACGTGATGAATTTACGAAAGTAGGAAAATGATATTGCTAAAAATTGAAGTATAGAACTATTTTCTAGAGCGGATTTCTACTAGTTCATGTTGTTAACCTACATATTACTCCTCGACTAATAAAACCAGGCCTCCCGCACTGGTGCAAAAATCCGAATAAGGTTAATTTCGGAATTCATTTGTTCGTGCATGAATTAACCAGCTACCAGTCGGCACCACCATCGATGCTAAATCCTAATTTTCTCATTAAAAATTTAGTTTATGTATCTATTAATCAATGATGATCACTTGTACGTGATTTTGTATTTTATTAAATGCCTTTCCCGTCTTAAACATGTATAAGAAAAATCGTATTTTTAAAGTCACTACTTGTACATGACGTAATCTGTGACGTAACATCGTTCCATATGATCTGTGGTGATGGATGTACGCTAAGTCGCTAACTATATTAAGACGGATGTAGAAAAACAAAAACAATGGCTTATTGTGCAGCCTTTTATTGTAACAACTGTCACAAGAGGAATCCAGAGCTGTCTTTTTTTCGTGTTCCATCAAATCCTGAAAGGTTAGTTATTTATGAATTCTGCTCGCTCTTTCTGTAAAAATCATTTCCATAAAGTTAGTTTCCACGGAGAATAATTCCTAGCATGTCTTCGTATTCTGTATTTTGCTTCATTTAAGTAAAAGGCCATGTGTTAGGAAAAACGTCTAAAAGGGTAAAGGTTCGATTTTGTAACGTAATGCTATTTATAAGTCACACAGGAGGATAGGAAGCCAACGAGAATAGTGGGAATGACTTGAAGTTCAGAAAAGCTCATTTGTGCATGTTGTAAAAGTTGCAAGTTATCGCGCTCCTATTCGCTACTGCATGAAGTTTATTTCTTCTAGCATATAAAACTCTGTCAACATGTACAGGAGATGAAAAAATGTGTGTAAATATTAAAGCGATGAAACCAAAGGTAACGGTTCCTATCTGTTCTATGATTTTTAAAAAAATTCTCTTAGCAGGAATACTAATTATCGTAGAATTTTAGCAATCATTGTCACACGAAATTTGAACCTTCCTTAAAGTAATTAGCACTCGATTTTTAAAAAATAATTTATTTATGTTCAAAAAAACAACTTAAAAATTACCTTACGCAGGCTTGCGTGCATGTATTTTCCTTTGACAAGCGACTGTAAGTATCGTAGACTAGTGGGAATTAATGTAGAAGTAAATCGGATCCTTTGTAGAAAGAATTTAGGGAATTTATTTATAATACTAAGAGAACCAAACCTGGCCTGCCTAACCTAACTACGAAAGCATACATTGAACCAAATCATAAGTAATCGCTAAAGCTCCGCAGTATGTGTTAACAGAAGTAATTCGAAATCGAACCATGTTAAATTTGCATTCGTATCATGATGAAATTACAATAAAACAAAAAAAACGTGGGCCAAACTTGGCATACTTAAAACGTACAGATTGGTACATCCCTAAGCACATAGAAACATCAAACCACTCAAACTTACTCACATAAGGATGAAGTGTGATGTAAATAAAGTTCTGCAAAGAAAACAAAGTAACTAATCGGAAAACTTCAATATGTACTTATAGAGATGAGAATACAATTAATGTACAAAATTCATGTGTGGCGTGAAATATTGGAATTTCACAATCAGTACCTTGCTCCCTGATTGAGGTATGAAGTAGCCATGAATGTAAATGCACACCAGATGATATTGTTTCCCTTTGTGCATTAATTTCAATTAAGTGTCTTTACACACACATTCAAATTTGAAATAGACATGCAATTCATATTTACAAGTCAAAAGTAATCACTAATTTTGGAAACTAAATGAATCTAACCAACCTACATGTGCAGTATATGAGAGTTTCCCTCTATTTTACCAACATTGACATATGTGTTACTGTAAAGAACAATCCTTTCTCACTGGTGCCACAGGAGGAAGATTTTGTGTTTGAAATCTCATTTTAATCTATGTGCTTTAGTCACTTGAATTAGTGTAATAATTATGGATGTTACTCGTATTATTAATAATAATATATTTTGTTGATTGGATCATCTAATTATTCCTGTAGTTAATATTAGTGCTGTAATAGCTCCTGTTGCTGGTCATGGGCTTTGATCTACCAGATGGTATTGGTGATTTTCATTTGTTGACATATTTTCTGGCCTGGTATATTATTCAGAAATATGTTGAGTCATAACATTTTTCTTGAAAGCACTCCCGGGAGTAGATTCCATGATCCATTCAATGACAAAATTGCATTGTTAGCCAGTTGTAGGTTAGGCAGCAAGCTGCAGTGAATCTTTCTAAAAAAAAATGTGGTAAAACTTTGCTTCATATGTTAGCAAGTTTAGTTCAATATCTATAATATTTTTTTTATTTGCATTGTCACACACTGTATGGTACCATAAGAATTAGTTACGATGAGAAATAATGTGAATAGTGATTAAAAATAAATCAATTGAATGTTGACAAGCACATAAGATTTTCCACAATAGTTGAAGGAGCTATCACAGAATGGACCCTTATACATTTGACACCACTCTTGTACTTTATTCAACAGATACAGATAGTGATCTGATGCATATTCATTTCAGCAACTTTTCTTTGTGATGACAAGCTTTGACCTTAGCTCACAAACAACTCTAGCACCATGGAATTTATCTTTTTTGAGTGACATAAAATGCAGAGTGCTTTGTCTTGCATAGTTATGTGTTTCTAAAATAATTTCTCATCTTTTATTTTTATCGTAGAGCTGAGATATGGTTGGAAAAAATATGGAGAAAGGACTTGAGGCACAAAGCATACCAAAATTACAGAGTTTGTGGAGATCATTTTTCGGACAAGATGTTTATGAATTGTAATAGAAATAAGTTAGTGCATGAAGCATACCCAGATGTAGAACCAAGTAAGTATATTGCATTTCGTATGGAATAACATTGTCATCAGTTATGACTCATGCATAAGAAATGGTATTTTCTATTTTCTGCATTAAAAAAAAATATGTATGCTTTAGAGATGAATTTTGCTTAAAGTACATAACACCTAACAACACAATACATTTCTGGAGGATGTTAGAAACAAATGTATTTAATGTTTCACTAAATATTCCAAGCAGGGTGGATAAAAAAAATGATAAATCAGATTTTATTTTTGGTAAAAAAAACACACTTAGAATTGATTGTATAGTTTTTGCATCATATATATAGAGATTTTTTTGTTATAGAAAAGTTTTTCAGCTGAACAGTCCTGTAAAATATTTGAACAGTTTGGTTAAAGGAAATAAAATGCACACATTTTTCTGTTTGAGACTGTACATATGTGAACCTACTATGGAAATGTTTGTTGAGGGTGTTAATGATAAAAAAAAATTCTATTTTTGCCTATAAAAATTACTGTATTTTAAATCAAGAGAAATGTAAGTGTGATTACAGTTTACATATTACATTTCCTATCGTATGAGCTTCACACCATCAACACAATTAAATTGTTACAAAGTTAATGTACTTTCACCAAAAGTGATTTAAATGAGTGATTTGTTTCTAAAAAAGTCACCTGATTTAAATTGAGATTCAAATCAGTCCACATTGATTCCAAGTATTCCCATCAACTAATGAGGTACATCATAATTGAAGGGATACAATTGATTGAACAGAATTGATATTATTTTGAAGTGACAGTGGCTTTGTTCCTTTTAGTTTACAGTAAATGTTGCTGTTGTCAGGAACTTTATTTCTTATGCCCTTCATGTTACTTAACTCTACTTCCTTTTCCTTAAATGAGGGTTACATTTGTTTCATTATTATAGGAAATAATCACAAATGGGATATTTTATTATGTTTCACAGTAGCGTAATTTTCAAATAACACTGACATCATGAAAGAAAGTGAGGTTATATTCTGGACAGAGTTTACTCACTTCTGAATTAGTATGGACATTTCAAAAGTATTTATATAAGTACAGCTTAACTCTCTCATGCCTCAATACTATTTCATGTAAGATTCATGTGTACAAAAGAGCTTGTCTAAGGAACAATTGAAGGCATATCACATGTTCAGTTTTGGAAGTGGCATGCACATGGAATCATGTTGGTATTGTTACAGAATATATATAAGTTTTGTATTTTTCATCAGTAAGTAAACAGCTGAAACTTTCCATTGACAAAATATGAATCATTGTCATAATAGATGTGTATATTTTTATATAAATTACCCAATTACAGGCAAGGAAAAACTACCATCAACATTGCTTCTGCACTTTAGACCAGAGGTTGGTGAACCAAGTGGCAGTAACAGGGAAACCAACACACAGCTCATGGGGTCAGAATTGAAGGAAACTGAAGCAACAGTTGATAGTGAAAAGAGTGCAAGTGATTGTCCAGTTGCAAGTGAGGAAATGGATATAGCAGCTTCACCCTGTGCAATGGAAATAACTGCAGTTGACCCATGTTCGACTCCTAAAAGGCCAACTGCAGTTGACCCATGTTCGACTCCTAAAAGGCCAACTACTTCTGGCAGGAGCAAGCCTACTCCTCGTACACAAGCAAGACTAAACAACATGAGAAGTACCATGTCAAAGCTGCGTTCCCAGTTGTTTAGAGCAAGAAAGAAAGTTAGGAAGGTATCGGAACATCTTGTCCGAATTGAATATGAAAGGACTGTTGAAGGTATGTTGAAGAAATGTGCTGCACATCTTCCATATCACATCTTGAAATATTTTGAGATCCAGGTGAAGCAAACGCAGAGGAAGAAAGGTGGACGTAGGTGGCCATCATGGATGAAAGAATTTGCCACAAATTTATATTTTTCAGGACCTCGTTCCTATAGACTTATTCAAAAGTACTTCTGCCTACCATCTGAAGCAACACTTAGAAGATGGATGAAGTCTATTCCAATAGGACCAGGAATAAATGACAGAATTTTAAAAGTTATTGGGCAGCATATGAAAGCCATGCCAGAGAAAGATCATGTGTGCTCTCTGGTAGTTGATGAAATGAGTATTAAACAAGGACTACATTATGACATGAGAAATGATATAGTAATTGGATTCGAGGACCTTGGAGAATTTACACGGACGGAAGGAAGGTTGGCAAGTCAAGCTCTAGCATTTAAGATTTGTTAAACTTTGTTGTTATTGTTTTACCTTTAGGATTTGTTTTTATAAAATTATATTCTTATGTACAGTGCTCAATACAATTGTTGCATATTGTGATGTTTACAGAAATGATGTTGATATGTAGGTCTTGATGGAAATAGGATATACCAGGAATTGAGGCAGAAAGCAAACATGTCTATTTGAAGGCAAAGGTAAAGTGTTCTACGTAAAACAAGATGAAGAAGAGTATACAGTAGCATTCTTACAAAATGACCCAGAACAACAAAGGTGCACAATGAGTGTTAGCTATCACAAAGGCGTTCTCTGATTCAATAGTTTCTGGTTTTCAGGTGTTCTCTGATTCAGTAGTTTCTGTTTTTTAGGATCCTATCTGGGTATGCGGCATTTCTGCATGATGTGGCATATTTTTCACCATGTCCAATGTAACCTAAGGAGTATGGTTCCATGGTGATATGTGTATTTAAGAGTGCCATGCATTTTCAATGCAGTTGAGGTTGTGTTGTGCTTCTGCAGTAACTGGGTAATGATATGGGTGTGGTGGCGGTGTGGGGGGGGGATATCATTCACCAGCATGCAATGTTCACCATGGGCCACAGTAATATGACTCAAAATGAGTTCGAGGATGCAGTCTCTGTTCCTTTAACTTGCCATATGACACTGGATTGGCATAAGGAGTGTTCGCTGGCCATACATTATTCCACCTAAGCTCTTTGCTGCTGATGCTAATGATGTTATGTAGCAACCTGTGGGTGCACGCATTCTCTGGGGTGCCTCCACACATGAAACTTTATTGTAGGCATGGTGGAAAGCAATAGAGGTTTCATCTGTAAACAGTGGACATTGCTGCCTTGTACAATTCCGATGCTACAGCGTCCATGTGACCTGAGCAACCCTATGATTCCTATGAATACTTGGTGTTGCTAAAGATCTCTTGGCTTGTAAAGAACCTTTGTGGAGTCGATTGTGAGCCATTTGTTGAGCAACAGTTACTTCAGATGCATTTTGGATCTCTTAGTGCAGCTATGGTACAGTAACAGTCAAGTTCTGTCAAACCATCAACCGTAGGTATCAATCCTTTTGAACCGTTGTCTTGCATTTTAGCCTTTGTCGAGGATGAGCCACCACAGTGCATGTCTTATGGTACTTTTTCCAGATCCTGGAGACATCACTCTACTTCATATTCACAACATTGATCCGCTGCATGCCTCTTTCAAGAAATGTGACATTTCACAATCCATTAGTAGATGAAATGGTTGGTTGGTCCATTTAGCACTTAAATACATTCATACTGTACCTACCAAGCTTTCTATGCTGCCTCAGTTTCAGTTTTCCACTTTGCCTTGCATTAGCATTGCACATTATCAGTGGGAATGTGACCATTTTGGACATGTAATTGCACACAAATAATCCTTCATTGTGGGGTTTCTTGGAAATTTCACATGAATATTGTCGCATGTCGTCTAGCAGAAATGTGTATATGTATCACTTTTTCACAATATGCAATAATTTCCTTAGTACTGTATTTTTATAATGTTACATAACATCTTCTGTGTATGTATTATCCATACTCAGCATCTTTTAGAAAATTATAGTACATTTTTATGAACAATCACATTTTATTTGATGATTTATGATTTGTTTTTTTAAATACATAATATATAAGAAATTTAAAACATGAAATACTCAGATGTTATATGGGTACTACTTTCATTTACTGTATTTTATTCACTATTTTAGCTTGTTATTGTCTTACTTTTGGAATATATTTCAATACTTTTTTTACATGTAAAAACTTTTCAAATTTTGAAGAAAATTAATATTTGCAGCTGTAAGTTATTTTCAGATTATTTAAAATTTACTTTTATACTTTTACTTGCCTATTAATCTCTTCTAATTTAAGTCTGTAGGACCTTGAAGAGATTAACATACCTTATGCAAAATATATTAATTACTAGTGATTCAATAAATATATATATACCTGAATAACAATGTGTTTGTTTATTTTCCCTTACATTTGTTATTAGCAATAGAATATAATGTTTTACATTTCCACAGTAGCCCCGCGACAGGTTAACCTTGCAGCAACTTTTCGCATATATAGACCCAAACGTGCGCGCAGAAAATAGTTCCGCTGCAATACTGCGGATTTTCTCACTGTCTGTGATATGAACAGCTCAGCGGTTAAGGTGAGACTGGCACAGGGATGCTGAGTGCCGCTCTAGAGTGGATTGATACATTAAACCTGCTGCAAACTTAACCTGTCGCGGGGCTTAAATCATTAGGAGTAATGTACTGACTCTGAAACTGTTCTCTTCTTCTGGAGTATTTCAACATGTAAATTCATTCTTGGTGAAGTATAACATGTCACCATAGTGAGTGTCCGACCAAGAAACCTATCAGTATGACTATCAATGGTTTGTCTAATGGAATTTCATTAACAATATTATGATAATATTCAATACAGTGGAAATTAATTGATGTAGGATTTTAAGAATTCCTTATAGTCTTTTACTCTATATTCCATATGTTTAATGCTAACAATATAATTTATATATGTAATTGGAAGTAAGATGCTTGAAATAAATTTTGGGACTTGTAGGCATAATGACCATATTGGGCCATTCAATGTATGTGAGGAAGAATCCTCTTATCTAATATTCTTACTTGAGTTTGAACTGTTCTTTTAGGTCTACTTTATGCACAGAAAGGCTAATTGGATTGAACCTACCGTTTAAAGTGGGATCCGAAACACTATGGGTCTCCACCGGGTATCGAACACATACCTGAGTTAAAAAATGGGTGTGAAGAGCCCCTTGAGAAAGGTTGAAAGTGAAATGTTATAAAGACTTGCAAAGGACATACACAAAACTACGAACTTCCTCAGAGACAGTATAAGAGCCCCGCTCTTCTCACAAAGGTAATGACATTTATTAAAGTGCTGTCATTATCTCCCAATCTGGTCAATAATTGGTAAGATCAAAAGTTTGAGGAAAGTATAATCTACTCATTAGGTAGGAATAAGCCAATCACTTAACATTTAGACATGACACATTGGATGGTCTAGCCCTTGCAGCAAATCATCATGAGTGAGACACCTATGTTCGATACGAAGCCAAGTTAAATTTACTTCTTGATGGAAGGGATGGTATGAGAAACATCATGCACCAATGATCGACCTGATAGTGTGAAGCTTGAAAGAATGATTATTTATTAATTCTTTATGTTCACTTTCTTTTAGACTGACTAGAAACATGTGTGACATTATTTAGAAGCTGATAATGAGTAGCAGGGATTTTGTCAATATGGCATCCACTATGGGTGAAACGTTGCTGTTCATTGGTTTATTTCCAAGTGACATATGTCACATGTCACTTTGGTGTGAAATCTCTCTAAATTGCAAAAAATACTGTTGGTTTCTTTGTCACAGCTGGAAATTTGCACATTTGTTTTGTTTTTTAATTAACTTTAAAATTCATGTGGAATATTTATTCTGAATGCATGGATTGTATCATCTTCAGTACTGTATTAAGTATATGAATATATAAAAATACATATCTGTGCAGGATAAGATCTTTCAGTGGTGTATTTATAATTCCATTGTGTGTGTGTTTAGGAGTGGGGGCTGGGAGTGTGCTTATCTAGCTTGACCGTACATACTCCATGACTGCTTTGTTTTGTATTCTAAGACATTCATATTTCGAGTCCAGATTTTTGTGTAACTATAAACTATGTAATGCCATATGATGAAATTGTAGTCAATATATAGAGTGGTTCCAGTAAGTAACTTCGAACAAAACTCGCTTGTATGACACATCATACTCCCATTCTAGATTAAAAATTAGGGATGTTTGACAAATACTAAAATGAATAAGCATGCAGTGATTAGTTAATAATATATCTTACAAACATCCACACGTTTTTAGAAATGGGTTGAAATTACTCTCATGCAAACCAGAAAAGTGCAATTTCATACAACTTCGATTGATTGATTGATTTGGTGTTTTAAGTCAACTTTATTCACAGTAAGGCCAATCGGGACTGGACCTACAGTTTAAAGTGGGATCCGAACTGCTATGCATCTCCATATAGGTACAACTTCGAGATGAGGTGGTTGCTATAGAGGCATTCTAGGTTAACTTGTGTAAGGTGTGACCTTTTCTTACTCTATTTTCACATAACTATTCATTATCATCATCATAGTAGTTTTTACAGAGAAATAGACTGATAGAATTAAAACAATTACAATTTTATTCCAGAAGTTATTCTCTTTGATAACTTCACCAATGAGCTGTGTCACTCATAGCTATTATTTTCTTCTATTCTCTCATGGCAGATGGCACTGAACTAGTTTCTATGTTGTATTTTCCAAAATATTATTTCATCTACAGAACACTGAATGTAAGTTGTGATAGAAATTAAGTGTAATGTAGAATATTTACTTTCATCTACAGCATAACATAACCCATGGTTCTACAGAATAGTTTCTCAACCTATAGGGTGCGACCCACTCCTGGGTCCTGAGGGGACATTTGGTGGGTCGGGAAGTTGGGCTCGAAACTTTAACTGGGTCTTAAAAACCTATTACCTTAAATTACTTAGATATATTGTTTTAACAATTTAAATTCAGGCCGTGTTGTTGTAAAAGAGCAAATATATGATTATAGACTAGGTGCACACCCTACAAAGTAATTCCGCTGGTTCCCATCTTATGGGTACCACGAAGTGTAATATCCTTCAAGTTGGGTCCCCGACTGTAAAAGGTTGAGATCCACTGCTGTACAGCCCTGGAAGGGCCTTGGCCTATCAACTGACTGCCAGTCTGCCTCCTACAACCCTACCTAGAGGTGTGGAGATCTTCAACCAGTAATGGGGTGACGTGGGTTCAGCACATCAAACCCTCAGCTGTTATAAGAGATTTCCCAGACTGGGTTACGCTACTCACTTGTAGGTCCCCAATTTTCTTAGGATGGTGGTTAAGTTTGGAAAACGAGTACTGACTATATGTATATATCTTTTATTCCAGTATATTTCATACCTACAAGCCGCCAGCCGATTTGTAATGGTTTCGTTAGATGAATAGCGTTAATGTTCCATCAGTAGTTTTTAATATACGTTTTATGATTTATTCTTATTTCCTGCGACAAAACCTTCGAATCCTGTCTTTTGTTTCCCTGGCATTTTCAGCATCAAATCTCCCCCCTCTCAGGGTACTCCACTGATATCAATTGCAGAGAAAGTGGATGCATTTGTCTTTCGTTTTATGAGGCCATAGACAGATGAATGGAATTTTCTACGTTGGTAAATCAGAAGTGTCTACATCTTGCGATTGAATATGGTAGTCCTACACAAGGGAGAAAATTACAGTGACGGCACCAGAAACAGTTGCTGATATTAAGTGTTCTGTATCCTGCAGATTGCCACCCACGTTAAACTGTGCAGCAATTGTTATGAAGAGAAATATACAATTTGGGAAATGTTGCAGCATGGCTCAAGCGCCCTTTAGAACACTTTGGGTAGCGCAATGATCCGCTCACCCCACCCTTCCATTCCTGCTTTTATTTTCTGCTAATAATTCGGACATATCTCGTAAGGTCGTAGTATTCATTTTATTTAAGTGCATAAAAATGTTATACAAGGATAAATACCATTGTTCAGTTAATGCAGGGGTCCTGGGTTCGATTCCCTGTTAGAGCTTTCTTTGTGTCATCAATTTTTCATAGCATCGTCGCGATTAGCCTAAAATTGGAAAAATGCGACGCTAAATAAACAACGACGAGGGAGGGGTAAAACGCATTGATCTACGAACAAAGTAATCGCCGTAGAATTTACACAAGATAAAAACGCGATTTGCCCAAAATGTCAGAAAAGCAACGCATAATAGGGAGAATACGAAATAAAAATACTTATTACCACAGATAATACACGGACCATTTTTCATGCACAACGGAATGATTTATGTGCTGGAATTTCAGGAACTTGAAATTATTTTCCTATGTTGTGCTTCTGGGCTACTAATTCTGTATATCTCGTAACTTAGATGTAGAAATCATTCAAACGTAACATGCATTAACTGAACAATGGTATTTATCCTTGTAGAACATTTTTATGCACTTAAATAAAATAATTAATTCGACCTTACGAGATATGTCCCGAATTATTAGCAGAAAATAAAAGCAGGAATGGAAGGGTGGGGTGAGCGCATCATTGCGCTTAGACGCATTCAACTGTCACTGCCAAGAGTAAGATATGATTGGCGGAGAGGTTGCTATGACAACGCTTTACGTTTCGAAACAGCCGTAGGGTGGCTCCACATGCCCGATTTGGTATACGCACAGATTACAAAGGAGAGATAGGAAGTAAGCGATCTTATTAATCTGTGATAAAACTAGAAGCTCGAGGGCATCAGGTCTTATTTTTATTGTGAGCTGCAAGGAGAATATTGTGATTGTGATTGAAATTAACTAGCGTGAGTAAATTTGTTTGTTAGCTTGCATGAGTTAGCTTTGTGTTATAAGTAGACCCAAATGGAGAGTTTACAAAACCGAAAGTGAGGCTCGGTGAGGCTCGCCTTAATGGTTTGCTCTTGTAAGGCATAAGCCTTATTTTCTCGCAGTGTTGCCAACATTTTACTCGAAAAAAATCACCAAGGTTTTTCTCCACGTTCCGCGCCTTATTTATTGCGCTGACACAGCGTGATGAGTAAATGTACTTTCTCATCCTTGAAGGATGAATGCATTTTATTGTAATTTTTTTCCAAGTCCCGGGGACCAAAATGTTTATATATTGTGATTTTTGTAAACCTTTCTCTCTTGGGGGGGAAACGATGTGCCACACACGCGCGCGTATGCTTCTTATTATTTTCGTATTGTGACGCAAACCAAACAAATAACATGCTATTTATCATCAATTTAGCTGTGTTCTGTTTGGCGTCTATTTCGAGCAGTTTGCCCGGCGGTAAAGTCTTATTGTAACAATCAGTGGGAGGGGAGGGACGATGATCATGATTATGTTAGTTTACTCATGGTGGATGGTATTGACGCGTGTACTCTGGGTTGGATTTGCTGTTTTAAGTCTATTTTATGCACAGTAATGTTAATCGAAACTGGACCTACAGTGGGATCCGCCGGGTATCGAACTTGGTGTTTTAAATTATACAAGTACACAGGGGGAATTTTTTTTTTTTTTAATTTGTTGATACTCTGGTTTGGATTTGTTTTTTTATGTCTACTTTATGTACAGTAAGGCTAATCGAAACTGGACCTACAGTCACCAAAAAAAATCGACAAGGGGGGAGATTTTTCGATAACTCTCTCACTGTTTCCAACGTACTTAGGTTTTTTGATAGACGACAACGACGGAGTCATCAATGAGTAAACATCTGTGAACTCGGTGAACAAGTCAACTTTTTTTTCAGCACGTCAATATTTTTTTTCTTATTTCTTAGTGAATGGGTTATGGATGACTTGCAACGACGAAGGCCTTCTAGCAACACGTACTTAGCTTATGCCTCTTCCACCGAATATTCAACACAAGAGGGCTGTGTTAAATATACAGAACAGCGATAACAAGTGTTTTTTTTTTTTTGTGTATATTGGCTGCACTGCATCCTGTTTATTGCAAAAATAATCCACAGTGGGTTGGATATTACAAACAATACGAGTCCGAGTTTTGAAAGTGTAATGTCTGGCATCGAATACCCGGTGACTATTTCTGATACATCAAAATTCGAAACACAAGCACGAGATGCAGAAGGAAAACGCTTAATCATCAACGTGTATTCCTATACGTTGGATAAACATGTCGTGCATCCCCGTCAGGATAAGCGATGTCGACGATGATGATGCTCGTGTGATTAATCTTCTTCTAATTTCAAACGACAGTGTTCACCATTACTGTCTCAGGAATGTTATGCTTTTTTTTTCTCTATAAAAAAGAGAGATTTGTGTTGATTGTTTGGTTAAAAAGAATTTCCTAATTATTTGTTTTTTGTCACAAGAATTGTTTGAATTTCAAACATTCCTAAGTGTTTACTTAAAGATTGATGCATTAACCTGTTAAGAATGTCATATTAATAATACCGGCTCGGAAATGTCATGTCCTCTTCCTCTATAGAAGGTCATATAAATGTGCTAATTGGTTGGTTAGGGGGGATTTTTTGATTAGTAAATTGAGGTTATAAATACGTACGTATAAAGGTTTTGCTAATATGGAATGCTAAAGCTTAGTACTTGGCTTTCTCAGAGATTCGAATTCTATTAGGTTAAACAGCATAGAAATTTCACAGCAAGAATTCTCATATTTACTGACGATATTCTTAACAACCTGTGTTTTGATTCCACTACAAAAACTGTATACAAAATATGCAGTCCCTAGAATGAGATGGATGAGGCTTATGAACCTCGACCTATACAGTTGTACAATCTGGCAATGAATAGATGTTGTTTTTTATTAAGCATAGCAGAGTGTTTTCGCTTATTTTAATATCAGGCAACAATGTTAGAAAGTGGCCCCAAGAATAAAATTTAAAATCACTAATGTGATATGAACTTTTTTACTTGTGTGTATTTGAATATGAAAGTGAGGTATTTTGAATAATTGAGGGGGACAATCACAAGTAAGCTTGCAATGGTATTGGGAGGTGTCACGAGTTCAAATTTTAGATGATTTCTGTTAATCTGCTAAGGCGATATCAGTACGAAAAAATTTGTAAAAAAAGAAGAGGCTAATGGCAACGATGAGGATGAATAATGATAATTATGATGAAATTGATGTGTGGCACTTAGAAAACAAAAACTTCGAAGTGTATTGCACCAACAGCTACAATTGTCCCCCTCTCCTCAAAATACAAGGCAGTTAACAGAGGTGTGTATATTTGTTGGTTTACGAGTCTGAGGGCTTAAGTTAGTATATTCACTATAGCTATACATATTAAAAAAATGAAATGACCTGAGCAATAAAATATAACAATACCGATTCTGGCTTTTTTGTCGGATGACGTAGTGGTAACGTTTGTTGCAATCACACCTCTGATGGTGTATAAAACTTAAATGTTTTGCATAACATGAAATATTGTTAATGGGAATGTGTTGTTTCTAATGTTAAATATAGAAAGCAGATAACAAGAAAAAAGAAGAAAAGAAATAATGTTGCAGGTAGATACGGAGCCTCAGCCCAAACACATATATGATCAGACAGGATGTCAACGATGCATTCATAACTAACATGTGATTATTCAAAAATTGAAATAGTACAGTGGGAAACAACTAACTAACTAACTCTCTATGTTTTTTTTTTAAACCGGCACGAATGAGAAAGGAATAAAAAAGATTTTTACAGGAATCTTGTTGGGAAACCTGATGGTAAAGGACCAAAACGAACATGGAGATGAATCTAAAAGAAATCTGTAAAGATTGGAATAGAATATATATAAATTTTGCTCAGGATAAGTACAAATTGAACTGTAACTACGAATTTTCAGAATCAAGAGTGCTAGAGAATTAATTAATTAATTAATATTTAATATAATGAAGGTAGTAATATAGTATTCTTATTGAGAAGAGAATTTCTAAAAAACTTATTTTTCCTCGTACGTTTACTAATAGCAGTTACATTTGACATGTTTGACTAATCGCGAATCAACGTACGGAAGCCGTTGGAAGCAGTTTGAAGACTGAAATGGCTATGGAAGGACACTTATTATAATGTTAATATCTTAGTATAATGTTTTGAGAATTGCTTCTCGATAATGTTTGGTATATAATTTAATCTGTTGTTAGATAAAATACATAATTATCAGAATTTAAGGATGGAAAATATGAAGAGCGAATGAATGATACGTTTGACTAATCGTGAAGATAAGTATCACAGTACGTTTTATTGTTTCTTATATAAACGTTGAAACGTTTAAGAACGTATAAGAACGTTTACTGAAACGTTTTAACGTTGTTATCCTGACCAGGGTAACAGGCAAGAGAACAAAACTGAGAGCAACGGGCGGTGTGGGGTTTTTTGCCTGGAGTCGTCGAACAAGTAGCAACTGAGGAGACTGAGCGGTGGATCACAATTCGATTCGATCAGCTTTCAGCGGAACTTTATCATCAAAGACAGACAGGTATAGTCCATTCCAACCATGTTGATCTAGACTTGTAGGTATAAATCCAAATGTTCGTGTTTTGCTATTTCCAAGTGTGTAGTTAGTACCTCTTGCTCGTTACTATTAGACTTACCATGAAGAGCGAGTGCTCAAATCAAGATAATCAATAATACCTCGAGTTGCATCACCCACCTCAATAGTTCAAGGTTCTTGGTTCGATATCATGAACCTCGGAGTTCGTTACGGTATGCCTCCAACGGGCATCAACCCCGGGACCCGTTGATTATAAGGCGACGACATTACCACTATGTTCTCGAGGAGGGCTCTTACCCTGGGACAGTTCCTAGCACTGTGTAGTCCAGTGGTTCCCAACGTCCTCCTTCTCACGGCGCACTATAGTACTTTGTAGTAGATCCCGCGGCACACTAACGTACGAGTTGGTCACAGTGCGAGTGGTGACTGACGTTAGAATAACATGGTACAATATTTTCCCTCTATTACTGTCGACAATTATGATTGGGTGCGCAATCCATATGCTATGCCCCCAGCATCAACCACCGAACTTCCTCTGGAGAAAGAAGAGCAGCTCCCAGACCAAACACTTCAACTGAAACATGGTGTACTACCACTTACCAAGTCTTGGATGTTAGCAAAGAATGAGTACCCACCAATAGCAGCGGAACCAGTTAATACCCTGTCTAGCGTAAGACGCATTCTGAAGGGTGCACAGTGGAAAGTGTACATTCCAATACTGCTACACGCGATCAACGAGGACGATCCGGATAGTAGGGTCGAATACTGCGAATGGTTTGAGCACATGGTTCGCGAGGATAGAGAATTTGCAGGGACAGTTGTGTGGTCTGACGAGGCGCAATTCAAACTTAACAGTACTGTGAACCTCCACAATTGTGTCTACTGGTCGCCCGTCAATCCTCACGTTTATATGGAGAAGGCGGTGAATCTACCGGGGCTTAACGTGTGGTGTGGTCTGTCATCGCGTGGTTTGATTGGTCCCTTCTTCTTCGAGGGTACCGTAACCGGTGAGGTGTATCTCGAAATGATTCAGTCAAGGATTCTGCCTGCCATCCGAACCCTATTTGGCGATGAAATGTTTTACCTGCAGCAAGATGGAGCCCCGCCTCACTACCATCGCGATGTCAGGTCGTACCTGGATGACACACTCCCCGAACGGTGGATAGGTCGACGCGGTGCTATTGAGTACCCACCACGGTCCCCCACAGGTAGAAGTCCCCTGATTTCCCCATGTACAGGTCAGGATCGAAATGACATGTACGTTGACGACAAAAGTGAACACACACGGATTTCTCGGATGAGAAGGTGAAACCTGTTTGGGAAGACCACTCAACCAAACGGTTTATCGTCAGTTGGAGTTGACGAGAAGCTGACGCGAGATTCCGTGAGCGACAAAAGACCGTAAGGTCGTCTACATACAGAAGACCATGTACAGGGGCAACAATGCTTGCCATAACACTGTTCACTGCTATGGCAAACAGAGTCACACTTAATACGCTGCCCTGCGGGACACCGTTCTCTTGTTCTTGAAGATCCGAAAAGGAGTTCCCAACACGTACGCGGAAAAAACGATCAGATAAAAAGTTTTTAATAAAGTACGCCATATGGCCACGGACGCCCCAAGAATGGAGCTGCTTTAGGATGCCAAAACGCCACGTTGTGTCATATGCTTTTTGGAGGTCAAAGAAAACTGCAACTAAATGTTCCTTGTTGAGGAAGAATAGGTGGAATGACGAGATGAAAATTGACCTCCCTACTAAGCCCCCTCGCCCTGTCAAGGCAGTCCTACATGGAAGGGGGCTTAGTAAGGAAGAGAATGATCAAGCGAAGGCTACGTTAGGTGAACTAGAAAAGAGTAATGCAAAAATATTGAATAAGTTACAGAGCAGATTGGAGAGAGTTGAGAACGTGTCTAAAAATGTAAAGGGGAAGAAATATAACACTGGGGAAATTGCCAAATTAGAACAGGCTATTGAAGAACTTGAGAAAAAGTATGACAGTAACCAAGGGGAAATTAGCCAGTTGAAATTGGAAAAAAGGAAACAGGCAGTTAAGCCTAAGGTTCAATCCCAAAGCAGCCCTTATGCTTCCTCGGACTCTGACAGTGATTCCGAGGTAGAGAATAAGTCAAGACAGAACGAGGACTACCATCAGGTTTGGGGACCTTGAAAAAATCCCCAAATTCAGTGCTGCAAGGCCAGAGTACCTATCTTTTCAGTTTCTTGCAGATATTGAATTTGAATCTAAAATTTTGGGTGCGTCAGCACTAAGGCTATTTTGCACCCGTCACATTATACGGCGTCCAGCCCCTTACCGTTACACATAACAACTCTAACGTTGCATAACTAAAATCATAAAATATTAAAATATTCTGACTTGCGTTAAAAGCTGAGGCTGTAAAGGAGCACTCAGCACAAATAAGGACAAAACACAGGACAACACAAACAAAATTATACTGGCCATAGGGTCAGTCGCCAGAGCCTGGTTAGTCTGCAGTCCAGGGTGTACTATGTGGAAGTGAGGTTGACTATTGGGTGCACTACATGGAAAGAGCATCCCTTACACCCCCAGCTAAGGTGATGAACAGCAGGTACACAGAAAATTGTAAAGGCTTTATGCTCTCATATTTTTAGCAGGAAGTCAACTTGCTCAATAATATACAGACTGGCATGACAGACCAGTAAAAGACTGTCATAATAGCAAATCAGTTCCCCAACAAAGACAAAGAGGCCCTGTTAATCCACCCCTACATTAGCCTAGAAATGGCAGCTGAGATTGTAGCTAGGCTAGATACAGTCTCTCAGTCTTGCCAAAGGAGGTTCCAACCCCGATACCCCCAAA